>NC_087208.1:46983918-47021418 GCF_015104395.2 Macrobrachium nipponense | reverse complement strand
TTAACCAGCTTGCTATGAAATGATTTAGAAGTATTAATATACGTGTATACAGGTGACACCGTGACTATATACATCTATAAACAGCATCTATAGATGATTTAACGAACTTGTGTTGAAATGTAGTCTTTAGAAACGATACTACACGTCCTACGTACACATTATACTAGACGAATCTATAAATATGATTGTCTGCAGCTTGATACGAACTATAAATATTTAGAAATGATAAGGTGCACGCATATTATCACTTATATAGACATATATTTCGTAGAAAGCTGTATAAAATCACACATAAATACGATCTATTATACTGCGTATTCAGGCACTGCATTATTATCTAATATTATTCTGTATTCCAGTTGATCAATATATATGATTAAACAGCTTGTCATGAAATATATTCTTTAGACGAATTTATATATATGTTACACGTATACGATCGTTTGTAAATACCTACTTATAATATGTCTTAGCAAGCTGGATAAAATAACGTAATAGATAAGTCCAATATAATATACTACGTACTAGACGAATCTATATATGATTGTATGCAGCTTGCTACGAACTATCTATATTTAGAAACGATAAGATACACGTATATAATCACATATAAATACCTACTTATAATATGTCTTAGCAAACTGGATAAAATAACATAATAGATAAGTCCAATATAATATACTACGTACTTAGACGAATCTATATATTATTGTATGCAGCTTGCCACGAACTATAGATATTTAAAATGATAAGATACACGTATATGATCGCTTATAAATACCTACTTATACATGTCTTAGCAAGCTGGATAAAATAATATAATAGATAAGTCCAATATAATATACAACGTACTTAGACGAATCTATATCTGATTGTATGCAGCTTGCTACGAACTATAAATATTTAAAATGATAAGATACACGTATATGATCGCTTATAAATATTTACTTATATGTCTTAGCAAGCTGTATAAAATAAGATATAGATACGTCTAAATATACTGCGTACTTAGGCAATGCATTATTTTATCTATTATTATTCTGTATTCCAATGTCCTCTTGCTTTTGGCAGTGCACATTCGTCTTCGGACAGTATAGATTCTACTAACAGCCAATCCTGTCAGTTAGTCAGTGACAGGCAACAGAGCCCAAGCGGGTCGTCATAATATCACTGTGTTACCCTCTGTTTCATCGCCTGTTCCCTCAACTGTATAATTGGACGGAACTTATTCTCTCTCAGTACTTGTTGATGGCTAGTATTGGACAATGGCAGCGTTGGGCGCTCTTGATTGCTCTCTCTCTCTCTCTCTCTCTCTCTCTCTCTCTCTCTCTCTCTCAGAGAGAAAATGTATGACATGAATACAACGGTGGTGTTGGACAGTCTTAATTGCTCTCTCTCTCTCTCTCTCTCTCTCTCTCTCTCTCTCTCTCTCTCTCTTACTTACATAGGCATGTACACATACAGGCCGGTAACTGGTTTTTGCAGATAATATTAAGAAAGAACATAAAAATTCTCTCTCTCTCTCTCTCTCTCTCTCTCTCTCTCTCTCTCTCTCCAGCCCGATAAATGGCTTTTACAGACAAAATTATAGAAACAATATTAAGAAAGAACATAAAAATTCTCTCTCTCTCTCTCTCTCTCTCTCACACACACACACACACACAGATACATACACATAGGTAAGTACACATTCAGCCTAATAATTTATATAAATATATATATATATATATATATATATATACTATATATATATATATATTATATATATATATATATATATCGAGCTACAATGTCCTTTAATATCTAATTCGCTCTACCTCGGAATCAATATATTTTCATATATGCTTAACCGAAGGGGTGGAATTTTTTCTCGATAATAGACTTGCCTGGATCGGGGCGCGAACCCAGGATCCTTCCAAATCCCGGAACGTCAGTGAAAGCTTTTACCTACTACACTACCGCGGCAGTGTATTAGGTAAAAGCTTCACTGACGTTCCTGGATTTGGAAGGATCCTGGGTTCGCGCCCCGATTCCAGGCAGTCTATTATCGAGAAAAAATTCCCTTTCGGTTAAGCATATATGAAAATATATTGATTCCGAGGTAGAGCGAATTAGATATTAAAGGACATTGTAGCTCGATATATGTATATGAATCACGGAAAAGTGATATGACTTCATATATATATATATATATATATATATATATATATATATATACATATATATATATATATATATATATATATATATATATATATATATATATATATAATCTAAGCAAATCACCAAAAAAAAATCACAAGAAACAATACGAAAAAATCGGAATGTTGTACGAGAAACACCACAAAAACACATAATTTTAGTATGAAATGAAAACTCAGGGAGAGAAAGAAGGAAATTGCCAACGTATTAAATTACCCTTGCACTTTATTCTGCTTTTATTCCATGGTCCCGAAATTGCCTATCACGTTCCTCCCCGTGAATTATAAC
Organism: Macrobrachium nipponense; assembly: GCF_015104395.2. Lineage (NCBI taxonomy): Eukaryota > Metazoa > Arthropoda > Malacostraca > Decapoda > Palaemonidae > Macrobrachium > Macrobrachium nipponense. The sequence goes on along the minus strand of NC_087208.1, from coordinate 47,018,928 downwards.
CTCGCGAATATTTTCAGCTTAATTTTTCACGTTTTTTGAAAAAAAAAAAAAAACTTTTAGACCAACCCCTCTGAGCACGAAGTGATTTAGGCACCGGCCATAAATTTGTGTGTCACATTTTTTTGTGGGATTCCCCTTCAAAAAGTACCCCTGGTTCCTATTTTACACTCCATTTGCCATTTAATTTTTAGAATATTAAATTTTACATTACTTAGGCTACCTCTTTCCCTTTATAAAGGACCCATGCGCCCTGTACGTTCTCCAAAGGCATATGAGGTAAAGGGTATTTCAGTCTGTTTTTCCAGACCTGACGATAACGTCTAGCTGAAGCATCTAAATCATGATCTCCTATTGGTGGAAAGCTGCCCGGGCTCCGCCAATCACGACGAGGCTTCATGATATCGTTTGCGGATATTTAATTTCGGGAGAAAATAAATGAGTATAATAAAATTGACCATATTTTTATTTTTCCCCTATCTTAAATAAATACAATCCCTTATAGGGAGGTAATGCCGTCAGCGCACCTCACACGGTGCACCGTAGGCATTACTGAAGGTTCTTTGCAGCGTCCCATCGGCCTCTAGCTGCAACCCCATTCACTCCTTTAACTGTACCTCCGTTTATATTCTCTTTCTTCCATCTTGCTTTCGACTTGAAATTCAAGCTTCCAAAAAATATGGCGTTCGTTTAAAAGTCGAAATAAGGCAATACAAAATACAGAAAGAAGATATAAGGCAATAGATAATACAGAAGAAAGTTTCTAGGCAATAGATAATACAGAAAAAAGATATTAGGCAATAGGTAATACAGAAAGAAGAGGTAAGACAACACGAAAATACAGAAAGAAGACATCAGCTTTTAGAAAATGAGAGAATAAAATCTTGCAGAATTTTAACAGCTACAAAATCACGAAACGATTTACCCAACAAGCGCCTTCAATCCACATCCAATCACGGCACTTCGTGGACATCAAAGCCAACTGCTGGATATTGCCATCAATGAGAGACACCCACTGACATCAAATGGGAGCAAATCATTCGTGATTTATGATTATTGGAATATATGCTGTGGCCGTGTCCCCGTCATTTTGATTATAATCCAAATGCTCTCATGTATTTTGTTTTTAGTCATATTGGAACTTTTCCAGATACCTGCTTTCATGGGATGTTTTTTTTTTTATGACGTTGTTGCTCCAAAAGATCTCTGTTAATACTGTATCTCATATTAATGCAATATAACTTGTTACATTTATGTTGTATAGCAAGAAATTAGAATTTGAAATTATATAATATATATATATATATATATATATATATATATATATATATATATATATATATATATATATATATATATAGAGAGAGAGAGAGAGAGAAGTGTAGAAATATTTTATCCTTCCAACATAATTGGAAAGAGAGGTAATAAAATTAATGATGGAGAGAGAGAGAGAGAGAGAGAGAGAGAGAGAGGACATTAACATTATTCATCTTTTATTCATCAAACGTAACTGTTACGGACATCAGATAGTTTTCTCTTAAGAGAAAATAACCTATTTCCTGTTGCTGTCACGTTTCTTATGTAATAATACTAATAATAATAATAATAATAATAATAATATAATAATAATAATAATAATAATAATAATAATAATAACAATATAATAATAATAATAATAATAATAATAATAATAATAATAATAATAATTAACTACTGTTATTATCAAGGTGTTGTTTTTAGTATTGCAAAGAACGACTTGTATCACATGAAAAGATTCTAGAAAAAAATATTTCTCAAAGTATCTTAAATCGTTTATCAATAAAAGACTGATTCATTTATGATTATCGTAACAAAATAACCGTTTAAATATAAAGTATGAATCCGATATCCTATCCTAAGCACTACTTGTCAGAATCTACCAAAAGTATAAAAATAAAATCACTGGCAAAATATAAAATACGAATCCGACATCCAATTCTAAGCAATACTTGTCAGATCCAATCTAATATAAAAAAATGAAATATATATAAATTGCCACTCAACATCTGTCGAAAGTCAAAGAAAATATATAAATCACCACTGAACATCCCGGACAGAAATAAATAGCCCATCGAGTTCCCATAAAAAGCAAACGAACCAAAATTAATGACCAAAATATAACGTCGGTGATCGCTGGAAATATTCCCTCGTTTTTAAGAGCTCCGTGATGACGTCACGACGTCCCGCTAGGTAAGTAGTGGATCCCATTTGTCACGAAATATTGGATAACCGGATGTTGGTGTAATAAATTTGTATGAATGAGAGGTAGGAGAAGTGAATGTTTTATCTAATTTCTGTTTTTTAATATATATTGGGGATTTTCTCCTCTATAAATGTATCGTATTTTATTCTGTGATGTTTTTTTTATATCTTTCCTGTTTAATGTTACGTAGAGAGATCTTAATGGTTTTGCCTTATATATATATATATATATATATATATATATATATATATATATATATATATATATATATATATATATATATATATATATTATATAGTATATATATATATATATATATATATATACTTATGTGTGTATGTATGTATTTGGGCAGAAGCGGAAATTTCTTTCTCACAAATCACTGCCTGAGTTTTTGGTCTAATCAAAACGTGTGGGTCGGATATTAGTAATCTTCATCATAAGACATTCTCCATTCGTCCAGTCTTTGGAGCCATTCCAGCAACAGCCAAGGAATCTCTCTCTCTCTCTCTCTCTCTCTCTCTCTCTCTCTCTCTCTCTCTCTCTCTCTTGATATTTCATTGTAGTGTAGCTGCTGCTCTCTCTCTCTCTCTCTTCTTAATACTTTATTGCAGTACGGTGAAAATATCTCTCTCTCTCTCTCTCTCTCTCTCTTCTCTCTCTCTCTCTCTCTTTTGATATTTCATTGTAGTGTAGTTAACTTCCCTCTCCCCCCAACTCTCTCTCTCTCTCCCTAATATTTATCGTAATACTTCATTGTAGTAAACTCCCCTTTCCCACACTCTCTCTCTTTCTCTCTCTTGATATTTCATTGTTGTGTAGTAAAACTCTCCCCTCCCCCACTCTCGCTCTCTCTCTCCTACAGATTTTCTCAAGATAAGACGTAGACTGACTCTCTCAAGACGAAATGAGCATTCAATCTTGCCCTCCGAAGAGCGATAAAACCTTGACGAAAGGACGCGTCGGGATATTTGAATAGCCAGCCAAGTCTTTTTCCCTGATGACCAGGGAAAACGAATGAAGCATGAGGGTTGTTAAGGCTGAATGCCCCTTAGGAGAGAGCCACGCTGGACGAGGGTAGATGAAGAACCACGAGGCTAAAATGGAATGTTTCTTCTGCAGAGCCTTTGTTCTATTTTAGTAGTTTGGTTTTGAAGAGGAAGATGCGGATTCCTGTTCTGAACTTTCTTGTGATGGGCATTCCACAATTCAATGTATCTGGGTTTGACGAAGGGAACCCTTCAAAATTTATTATTATTATTATTATTATTGTTGTTATTATTATTATTATTATTATTATTATTATTATTATTATTATTATTTAGAAGACAAACTCTGTTCATATGGAACAAACCCATCACTAGGGCTATTAACTTGAAAGTAAAGCTTCCTAAGTATTATTATTATTATTTATTTATTTTTTTTTTTTGCTCTATCACAGTCCTCTAATTCGACTGGGTGGTATTTATAGTGTGGGGTTCCGGGTTGCATCCTGCCTCCTTAGGAGTCCATCACTTTTCTTACTATGTGCGCCGTTTCTAGGATCACACTCTTCTGTATGAGTCCTGGAGCTACTTCATTCTCTAGTTTATGGATACAATTTCCACCGGCATATCCCATACCTTCTTATTTCTATTTTCAGGACTTGATACTTATCCATTTTTTCCCTCTCTTTCTCTTCAACTCTGGTGTCCCATGGTATTGCGACATCAATGAGTGATACTTTCTTCTTGACTTTATCAATTAATGTCACGTCTGGTCTATTTGCACGTACCACCCTATCTGTTCTGATACCATAGTCCCAGAGGATCTTTGCCTGATCATTTGCTATCACGCCTCCAGTTTGGTGTTCGTACCACTTATTACTGCAAGGTAGATGGTGTTTCTTGCACAGGCTCCAGTGGAGGGCTTTTGCTACTGAATCATGCCTCTTTTTGTACTGGTTCTGTGCAAGTGCCGGACATTCGCTTGCTATGTGGTTTATGGTCTCATTTTTCGTGTTGCACTTCCTACATATGGGAGAGATGTTATTTCCGTCTATCGTTCTTTGGACATATCTGGTTCTTAGGGTCTGATCTTGTGCCGCTGTTATCATTCCTTCAGTTTCCTTCTTGAGCTCTCCCCTCAGTAGCCATTGCCACGTGTCATTGCTGGCTAGTTCTTCTGTCTGTCTCATGTATTGTCCGTGCATTGGTTTGTTATGCCATTCCTCTGTTCTGCTTGTCTTTCTCCTGTCTCTGTATATGTGTGGGTCTTCGTCTACTGTTATCAATCCTTCTTCCCATGCACTCTTGAGCCACTCGTCTTCACAGGTCTTCATATATTGACCCAGTGCTCTGTTCTCGATGTTGATGCAGTCCTCTATACTTAGTAGTCCTCTCACTCCTTCCTTTCGTGTTATGTATAGTCTGTCCGTATTTGCTCTTGGGTGTAGTGCTTTGTGCAATATCATATGTTTCTTTGTTTTCTGGTCTATGCTGCGAAGTTCTGCCTTCGTCCACTCCACTATCCCTGCGCTGTATCTGATTACTGGCACTGTCCATGTGTTTATGGCTTCTATCATATTTCCGGCGTTGACTTTTGACTTGAGTATCCCCTTGAGTCTCTGCATATATTCTTTCCTGATCGTGTCCTTCATCTCTTGATGTTTTATATCCTCTCCTTCCATTATTCCCAGGTATTTGTATCCCGTCTCATCTATGTGTTTGATGTTGTTCCCATCTGGTAGCTTTATCCCTTCAGTCCTTGTTACTATGCCCTTTTGTATGTTGAGTAAGGCACATTTTTCTATTCCAAACTCCATCCTGATGTCCCCAGATACAATCCTTACAGTCTGGATTAGGATATCTATTTCCTTGATGCTCTTACCATACAGCTTGATGTCGTCCATGAACATCAGATGGTTATTTCTGTTGCCTCTTTTTTTGAGTTGGTACCCAGCATCCATCTTCTGTAGTACTTTTGTCATGGGAATTATGGCTACTACGAAGAGTAGTGGGGACAGTGAGTCTCCCTGGAAGATCCCTCTCCTGATATTAACCTCTGCTAGTCTTATTCCAGAGCTTGTAAGTATTGTATTCCAGTTGCGGATTGTATTTTTAAGGAAGCTAATGGTGTTTTCCTCTACCCCATATATTTTCAGGCATTCTATTAGCCATATGTGTGGTACCATGTCGAAGGCTTTCTTATAGTCTATCCATGCCATGCTTAGGTTGGTTTTCCTTCTCTTACTGTTCTTCATTACCATTTTGTCTATCAGGAGCTGGTCTTTTGTGCCCCTACACTTCCTTCTGCAGCCTTTCTGTTGGTGGGGGATGGTGTTCGTATCCTCTAGGTAGTTGTATAGCCTTTCACTGATGATACCTGTTAGTAACTTCCACATTATTGGTAGGCAGGTGATAGGCCTGTAGTCACTGGCTATATTTCTCTTACTCTTGTCTTTCTGGACAAAGGATGTTCTTCCTGTGGTCATCCATTTGGGCGCATGGTGATTTGTGATACAATGCTGGAGTTCTGCTATTCGTGGGTGTAAGGCCTTGAAGTTTTTGAGCCAGTATCCATGGACTTCATCGTGGGGCTTTCCAGTTGGGCATTTTCTTTAGTTGGTGTCTGACTGTGTCTGTCGTGATGTCAGTGAATCTTTGTTTTATTCTACCTGTTTCTTCAGCCTTGACTTCCTGGAGCCATGTTGCATGTTTGTTGTGTGATACCTGATTGCTCCAGATGTTTTCCCAGAGTCCCTTACTTGGTTCGGCTTCAGAAATTTCTTGGTGGTTGTCTTCCCCTCTTAGTTGGCTGTATAGTGTCTTCTGGTTGGTTTCGAATGGTTTGTTCTGTTGCTATCCCTTATTCCTGTTCATGTACCATTGGATCTTATGTGCTTTGGCCTTAAGCCTCTGTTTTACATCTTTGTATTTCTCGTTCAGTTCTTCCCTTGTTTTCTTGCTTCTTAGCTGGTGTTGGTGTTCGTATCCCCATCAGTTCTGCTACTAATCTTCCTCCTGCATATGTCAAGTTACTTGTTTCTGTGATATTGGTGGTGTGTATTAGTCTCATTATTTCATTGACCTCACTTATTTTCTCCCTTAATTTCTTGGTGTTGCAGGCTTTCATGGAGAGGATCTTTGTTCTCTCTGTATCTGGCTTCTTCCATTGTCTGATCTTTTCTACCCATTCCGTCCTCTCTGTTACTTCGTCGGTGTTTCTTCGTATGTCGTTGTTTGATACCTCATCATCCCTGTCGTCTTCTGTGGCATCGTCTCTCAGTTCGTCTTCTTGTAATTCGTTGCCGTGTGTCATTTCTCTTTCCAATTCCTCTCTTTCTGTTGGGGAGAGCCAGTTCTTTTTCTTTATGTTCCTTACTTGGTCTGCCAGCCTCTGCTCTGTTTGGGGGGTGTTATTCCTCTCATTCCAGATGTTGACCAACCTTCTTCTATATCCCCTCTCTGTCTGGTTGCTTTTGATGTAGCATCTCCATATTTCCTTATTTTATTCTCTTGTCCATTTCTTCCTCTGGTTTGCTTCTGTTGCCCCAGTCTCTGGTTGTTGGTTACTGTCGTTGTGGTGGTCAGTTGCTGGATGACGACCTCCAAGTACCTGACCGTCTTCACCTTTAATTGGGCTGAATACCTGGCTGCCGGACGAAACTCCTCTGTCGCCAGAGGTTCCATTTACGTCGTTATCGTTTATTCCCTCATTTCTTAACATCATTGCTGAGTTTTGCTATTTAACCCATAGCTGGACCCTACCCCATCAGGAATAGGTACTCATTTACAGCTGAGTAGACTGAGGAAATTAGGGTAAAGTTCCTTTCCCAAGGAATCAACTCCGAGGGGAGCGGTCACTCAATCAGCGACCGACTCTGAATATAATTATTATTATATTCAGAGAATGAACCCTTTTCAAATGGAGCAAACCCATCACAGGAGCAATTGACATGAAATTCATGCTTCGTAATCATTATTATTATTATTATTATTATTATTATTATTATTATTATTATTATTATTATTATTATCCAGAAGATGAACCCTGTTCATATGGAACAAGCCCACCATAGGTGCCACTAACGTGAGATTGAAGTTTCCAATAATAATAATAATAATAATAATATTATCATTATTATTATCATTATTATTATTATTATCAGGTGCTCACTAAGAAGTAAGAGGAGGTAAAGGAAAATATAAAAAGAAGAGATTTGACTGATTAAGAATAGAAAAAGATACATGAATACATTAATGGATAAATGAAAATGCATTAAAATGCAAATACCAATGCAGACGAAGATAAGTGTGTAAGAATGTAATAAGTCAATGCTGGAAAATAAGTAAATGCATTTTCTTTTTTTTATTCATAAATTATTGGCCACTGAACTGTATATCGTTACTTATGAGAGAGAGAGAGAGAGAGAGAGAGAGAGAGAGAGAGAGAGAGAGAGAGAGATTATCCCCACCCCTTTTTGGGTTCTAATCTTTGAATATGGGCCACAAATACGAATAGAGAGAGAGAGAGAGAGAGAGAGAGAGAGAGAGAGAGAGACCGTTTTTAGATTGTAGAGTTTCCATATGTCTAAAGGACACATTCATCTAAAATACATGATTTCAAATGAGAGAGAGAGAGAGAGAGAGAGAGAGAGAGAGAGAGAGAGAGAGAGAGAGAGAGAAACTGCTTTTACCTGTTCATTATCGCATAGAATCAGTATATATACTTAAAATTCATAATGAGTTCAGCTGCAAGGGTATACGAGAGATTTCCAGAAATAATTTGCATATATTAAAAAACAAATGGCCTTCAATATATACAATGCATCGAATTTTAATGCCGGGAATATTTTCGGGCGGGAATGCGATATTGACAGGTGTGATCCGACCTGCAGCTCACTCGGGGCGCATGCTAAAATCTACGGTCAAATAGAGCGTTGTTTCTCCAGCGAAAATTCAAATAAGAGGCTATATTTTATTGTAAATAATTGTTCTGTACTGTTTAGCAAGCACATTACTTATATTCTACATTTTCATTCTAATAAATAAATCATAAATACCCTATCCTGAAATTCCTGTATCTTTAACTCAACGCGAAACACCTTTTTCAGATCTTTTTAGGCTCTTCCATAGACCTTTTCTATATTCCCCAACCCCCTAACAAGAACAACAACAACAACAACAACAACGTAGTCTGTAGGCTTACTCCCCGTGTAAGCAAAAATGCTGACCAGATATGATGTATCATTCAAAATAATTTTAATTAACTGACACACACACGCACTTTAAGATTCTATAATTGGGTCACTATTGGTGCATTATTAAAACCCTTACCTTATACACACACGTATGTATATATATATATATACACGTATATATATATGGAAATGAACAGATGGTAATTTTGTGGCATATATTCTCGACTTTATTTGGCTTTCTCTCTGCGTAGTGGTCTGCTACCGTTCGGTAACAAGTTCTGCTCCTTTATGGTTGCATATTCCATTCTCTTCTGTGGTAGGTACTTTCTAATTTCGTATTCTTGATTCTTCGTGCAATGTTGTTGCTTCGTTGTACACTTCACAACTCACTGTCACCTCCTTCACAGTTAAACCGGGAAAGTTCTTAAGAAACACGAAATTATAAGTCCCACTTGTTCATTTGCATTAGTGATAAGTAATTATTATATCTGCGTCGAGCACACCACCGCTGCGCCATGCAGACCACTCTGAGGTCAGGGTAGAACTGACTCTGCGTACTGCATACAGTGTCATATATTATAACAGTTAGAAAGTCAGACACCGACGTCGTACATATTTCTACCCAATTGAAATTCAGCTAGACAGACCTTCTGTCTACTGATTGGCTGTTGCGCTGTCCGGGGAAGCAGAGCGTTCAGTCAGTCTTTAAGGTCATCGGAAATCCTGCGTCCACGCCTTTTGCCTCCTGGTGCATGATAGGGCGTGCTGTGTTGGTCTTTGTCATTCTGTCTATACCTCTTCTGCGATCATGGCTTCTGTTCGTATATCCTTGTCCAATTATCTTTATTATCGTTATATTTGTTTTTCTGTCTCAGTCATCCTTTTCGACTGGGTGGTATTCATAGTGTGGTGTTCCGGGTTGCATCCACCCTCCTCAGGAGTCCGTAACTTTTCCTGGTGATACTTCGTCGTCTAGTTTTCCAGGTTCCTTTTCGGGGATCTCGGTCGTGCCTGGTGTTCCTGTGGTGATGGGTACTACAATTTCCCCTGGTATATCCCCGTTTTTAAAAGCTCATCATATGAATACTTCCCCTCGCTTTGCATTTTAACTTTAACACTGATGAATAAGACCATTCAGGTGTTCGGAAGTCTTCGCTTGATTACTTTACATGTTAATATACTTTACTATATATCTGTCGTTTTTTCTTACTTAATAATAATAATAATAATAATAATAATAATAATAATAATCTTTGGAAGCTAGAATTTCAATTCAATGGCCCTTTTGGTGGGCTTGTTTGTTCCATATCATTAGGGTTCATCTCCCAAATAATAATAATAATAATAATAATAATAATAATAATAATAATAATAATAATAATAATAATAATATTCTTTGCAAGGTTAATTACAAGCCAATGGCTCCTTTGGTAGGCTTGTTTGTACCATATGATTAGAGTTCGTCTTCTGAATAATAATAATAATAATAATAATAATAATAATAATAATAATAATAATATAATAATAATAATAATAATAAAATAATAATAGTGTGCTACCCTAGTCCTGTCACCTTAAGGACACGATTTTACGTTCATTCTGACAGGATTTTTCGATCGGGGTTTCCCTGTGTCAGTTGGTGGTTGGTAACTTTCAGAGTTATTCCGCCGAGATCAGTATGCACCTGGCGCCACGCTGAGCAAACGAATGGAGAATTCCCTTCTCCCATTTTGGGCAATAGGAACACGAACCGGACACGTTATAGTAGGAGGCCCCAGTCACCAGGGCTACTAGTCCCGGGTGTGGGGGCTTCATTCTCGTTTCGTCTTTGTTTTAGATTCTCGCACTGGAGAGAGAGAGAGAGAGAGAGAGAGAGAGAGAGAGAGAGAGAGAGACTGCGGGAGTGAAATTAAAATGCCTAATCAACGGTTATACATATAATGCACGTATGTATATATACATACATATACATAGTATATATATGTGTTATATAAAGACTGATAATATAATAATGAGACATTGTTGTATGTCGTGCCTTGACATTCCTTAGAAATTGGGGATTCATCATTTTTAACTTCCCATGGAAACAGAGAGTCCGAGCGACAGCTTAAGAATGCCGATAACTATTTTTTGGGATGGTGTGACATTAAGATCCTTACTAAGCAGGTCAACGATCGTCCTGTAGTTATGGGCGTTCGAGAAGGTGACTTTGAAACCAGTATAGAGTGGTTTCAGGGCGTGGACGAAGGGTGTGAATTCATGTGTGAGAGCTATGTCCGTTCATAATGGCATAGAGAGACTTACGGAGAGGTCTGTGCGAGAAAGGCAGAGCCACGATGGTGTATGCCAAAGAGTATCCTTTTAAGAGTGGTTGGAGATTCTAGGCTGGAGATGGGTAAGAATTATTGTGCTTTAGCCAAAGTTGTGGCTTGACTGTATTTTTGATATTTTGTAAAGATGTTCTATTTCATTTAATCTTCTGACTTTGTCTTTACAATTGTGTATGCTCACTAGTGTGTTCTCCTTTTCTTTTAAACAGGCGGATCTAGTGAGGGGGACTGTGTATAGGGAACTATCTTTTGGAGAAGGGATAAATGGTGTGACTAATTACTGATTAAGACTGTTAAAATATCGGGGGTATCTGAGTATCTGAATTTTGAGTTATCATTCCATTTAATTATCCTGTAAGAATCTGAGTTATTCAATTAATACTTTACTTTAAATAAATGTATATTTTTGTAATGCATGCTCTGATTTGATGACCTAATGAAATGGAGGAGAGGTTATCGAGAGAGAGAGAGAGAGAGAGAGAGGTTGCGAGTCGAGAGAGAGAGAGAGAGAGAGAGTCTATTGCCTATGTCTGAGAGAGAGGGGGGGGGGGGGTGTAGTAAGATACCAAAACCCTGTTTGCCTTCCGCTTCTGCCTTTCGCTACCAAAGTGGATAACGGGGGTCGGCGGCCCCGGTAATATATGTATATTTCTGTTTGTATATATATACAAATATACACAAGCACACACACATATATATATGTGTGTATATATACGAACTGAAAGAGAGAGAGAGAGAGAGAGAGAGAGAGAGAGAGAAATTAAAATGCCTAATCGACGTTATACATATAATACACGTATGTATATATTATATATATATATATATATATATATATATATATATATATATAATATATATATATATATATATATATATATATATACATATACATAGTATTACACAAACACACACATGCGGGGTTTTGGTTGATACTTTTCACGGCGTGTGTATGTCGAGGAAGAAAGAAAGAGAGAGTTTCACCAAGCAATTTGTTCAGGTTGCCTATTCTTCTCATCTGGGCCCATAAACACGGAATTGATCGAATGAGACGAGATGGAGCGAGAGATAGAGCAAAAACTTAGTAAAGAAACGGTAAAAAAGATTTTCAGTAATATTTAAATTTAAAAATAAAAACATTTTGATTAAAACACATTTGAATACTTATTTCTTTGTTTAAGGAAAAGTAACGAGCTTGCAATTCTTAATTGTAAAAAATGAAATAAGAACCACGATTATCAATGGGTCTCTTAAAGAAAGTTCAATATGTTATGGTTTTATCCATTCACAGAAAAGAAAATAGTTGGCTACATAATTTCAAAAAAATCTTCTCTCTCTCTTCTCCTCTCCTCTCCTTCCTTATCAAACAAAGTTCCAAAAATGAATTTGCTCTCTTCTCTCTCTATCTCCTCTCTCTCTCCTCTCTCTCTGCTCTCCTCTCTCTCTCTCATTATCAAGAGTTTAAAAATGAACTTTTACTCTCTCCTCTTCTCTCTCTCCTCATGCTTTCTCCCTCTCTCTTCCCTCCTTATCAAGAGTTTAAAATGAATTGCTTCCTTCTTCTCTCCCTCTCCCTCTCTCTCTCTCCCACTCCCTCTTCTTCTCTACTCCTCTCTCTCCACCACACACATTTAATTCAAGAGTGGTGAAAATGAAATTTGATCTCTCTCTCTCTCTCTCTACTCTCTCTCTTCTCTTTCTTCTCTCTCTCCTTATTGCGGGGTTTTTAACAAATGTATAGGTTTGAAAAAATGTATTATAGTTTAGTTGACCAAAAAAAAACGAATAAACTCATTACATTCGCATATATCGCAAATACTGCAGTATTATTTTAAACCACGGTTTATCTAATCCTTATCGCTTTCAGAGATAGGAAATAAAAATTAAAACAACAATTCGCTATTTAATAAAAGATTCATGAAAGCCAAACAGATTGAACCCTCAGTAAAACTAAACTCTTCTCTGAAAAGGAAAACAAGTGTTGACACTTGGTTTACGTTTTCAAAAATAAATGGTTCGTCTTTTTTCCTGTTTCCTTTTTTTCACCTTTCCCCTCTCTGGTGTTTGTCTATTTGGTTTGGATCTTGTTTAATTTTCTCTCAGCATAAGTACACAATCGTAGGTAGAATAGGATAGTTCCAGAATTGAATTTATTGAAAATATAAATGGAAAAGTACACAGTCGTTATTAGAATAGAAAACTTCAGCAGTTGGATTTACTGAAAATATATATAGAAAATAAAAAATAGATTTGATTTTTGTTAATAGACTATAGAAATTGGATGTGTTGTGACGTAGCGAATTCGTACTCAGCAGTTTCGAGTTCCAAAAAGAGAAAGTTTTGCGTATTTGCTTATAATACTTTGTACTAAAGTGTGGTTAACGGGTAGGCTCCACTGTTGGGGGGTGACCGCTCGAAAAAAATAAAATTTACCAAAAATTTGACCAAAAAACCATAATCAAGACAGGCTAATGAAAATTTTCAGGCATTGATTAGCACATCAAATAATAATACAATTTCCCACTGTGAGTTTTATTCATCCCTACAGGGAAAATTAATGAGTTTTCATTAAAAAAAAATGTGAAAAAAAAAAATAAACGGAAATTTAATTTCCGGCCCCTCGTTAACTTCGAACGGTTATTTTGGGGTGAATATTTTTTTTTTTCAGGTGAGAAACTACAGTCTTGAATAGAAATTTCTGGGTCTGACAGAATAGTTGGTTGGTAATAGTATAATCCACCTGGAACATGCACAAAAAAAATTATCCAAAATAGAACAGTAAAAATAAGCACGTAAACATAAAAAAAACAAAAAAAAGAGCAACAACTTTGTAAGTTCCAGCGAAAGCCCCACGCCTCGAAACTATCAGGACTAATAGCTAGGAAGAAAATATTCAGGAAAAATTGTAAAATCTCGATTTAGGGACAAAAACCTTTTGAGAGGTTTGTAGTTATTATGTCACTTGATAGCCTAAAACTCTAAAAATCATATTACTTTATTTAGGAAATCCCAAAAGAAAAAAACCACCCCCCCACCCTTTTTTTTTCTTTTCTTTTTTTTTTTTTTTTTTTTGTTTTTTTTTTTTTTTTTTTTTTTGTTTTTTTTTTTTTTTGGGAGGTGGGTTTTCTTTGTGATTGTCCCTAAATAAATCTTTAATTTTTAGATTTTTAGAATTGTTTTAGGCCTATCAAGGTGACATAAAATAAATACAAACTCCTCAAAAGGTTTTGTCCCAATAAATCGAGATTTGAATTTTTTTTTTCCTGAATATTTCTTCCTAGCATATAGTCCTGATTTTTTTTCGGCGAAGGCTTTCGCTGAAAACTTAACGAAGTTCGCTGCTCTTTTTGTTTTTTTTGTTATTACGTGCTTTATTTACTGTTCTATTTTGTTTGATAATTTTTTTTGTGTACATGTTCCAGGGGTAAATACCAACCAGTTTCTGTCAGACCGAATTTCTTTATTCAATACTGTAGTTTCTCACCAATCACCAAATAACCTTTCAGTACGAGGGGTGCCGGAAATTTCCAGGTTTTTCACATTTTTTTGTCCATAAAATCTCAGTTAATTTTACCCTGTAGGATGATTTTTAAACTCACAGGGGGAAGGAATATGCATTATTTATAGTGCTAATAATTGCCTGAAAATTTCATTAGCCTTTTGTCTTGATTAGGTGTATTTTGGCCAAATATTTTTTTGTTTACGATCGGGCCCACCCCCCAAAAAGTGGAGCCTAACCATTAAGTGATGAGATTCTTCTCTCTCTCTCTCTCTCTCTCTCCTCTCTCTCCTCCTCGTCTCATCTCCTCTCCAAAGTCTCCTTCTGAAGCTATTGGCGGAAAAAGAATAATCAAACAGCCGCGGATGATTTGTTCGAAGGATTGCAAAGTTTTTATGGAGATTTTGTATCAATCAATTTTATCAAGGAGTTTCCTGAAATGGAAGCCGGTTAAGAAAAAGGAGAAGAAGAAAAGAAGGAATGGTAGTTTACGTACGCCAATATACCAAAACAAACATGGCTAGCAGTCCAATGTAAATATTATTCTATATACATATTATATATAATATGATAATAACTAATATATATTTATATATATTATATATATTATATTTAAAATAAAAACAAGAAGGAAGGTATCTGGGTTAGTTTACCAGCCGATGGGGCAGGAAATGCCAGAGGCCTTCTTCGGTTCTTCTCCCCCGTCTGTGGAATATCTCCCATTGGGCGCAGGAAGTAACATCTCACGAGAGCTGAGAAAGCTCTTAACCTTGTGAAGAGACGCCCGCCCCCCTCACCCCCCAAAGCCTAAGATGAAACCGTTCCCCCCTAAATCCTGCATCAGCGGAAACGCGTCCATACCAAGGGCTAAACTAGGAGTCGCCCCCTGCTCTGTAGCTACAAGAGCATATCATAGGTCTAGTAGGTACTGTCTGAAAGTGTGGATTTTACACATTTCCCACCTCTGGCATTTTATATCGATTTAACGTCTCCTTACATGCCAAGTTATACCTTTGCTGAATTGAATAAGTTAATTTAAGTGCCTCCTCCAGCCTTAGACTTTGCCCCATTTCATTTGATAGGCCAATGACTGTTAATCTTGATAACCAACAGAGCCTCTGCGATACCGTTCGTCACTACGCTACGTTCAGCCCCGTTACCAACTTCGAATTCTTGTAATTTAGCTGTAATTGACTACGTTTTCCCCTGTAATTTATCTGTGATTAATTGTGAGCCCCTTTGTAGATGAATTGAACTTAATTTTCAATCCGTTTTCTTTGAGAATAAACCTCTAGAATTGTATCATCCGGGTTTAACTGGCAACTATGTCTACCTTTAGGATTTACAAGACTGAGGAAAACTGTAGTATTATCATTGTCCCTGGCTCCCCACTCGTAACAATACACACACACACACACACACACACACACACACACACACACACACACACACACAAATATATATATATATATATATATATATATATATATATATATATATATATATATATATACATATATATATATATATATATATATATATATATATATATAGTATATATATATATATATATATATATATATATATATATATATATATATATATATATATATATATATATATATATATATATATATATATATATATATATATATATATATATATATATATATATATATATATGATCTATATATATATATATATATATATATATATATATATATATATATATATATATATATATATATATATATATAAATACATACTAGCAAAATTACCCATCTAGGATAGGTGATAAAATACGGGTGCAGAAGTGAAAAATTTATATGTACTATTTGTTCGGCAATATTAAAGTAAGGGCGATTACACGGATAGTAGACTCTCTCTCTCTCTCTCTCTCTCTCTCTCTCTCTCTCTCGTAATGTAATTCAAGGGACGATCACTGAACGCAGAGAAATTCTTATTCATTGTTGTTTCCCCTCTTTCAATGATATTCTCTCTCTCTCTCTTAAAGTAAGTGAAAGGACGATCAGTGAACGTAAAGAAGTTCCTATTCATTATTGTTTACCCTCTTTTAATGATTCTCTCTCTCTCTCTCTCTCTCTCTCTCTCTCTCTCTCTCTCTCTCAATGTAAGTCAAGTAACGAAGATGGTGATGGGATGATGAGCTCATAGAAGGCACCCAGGTCGTGCACAGAGAAGACAACTACGGTCGCCTCTTAATAACGGAAGCGGTGAGCATCGCTATTCAGAAGCCGACCTTGAACATCCAACAAGAATCTGACCATATACTCCCCTCCAGCAGGAGAAGGAATACGCAAGCCAACAGGGATCAGACAGCGCGAACATCGCGCCCCTTGGAAGACATGAGAAGACCCAGCGTCAGCGAAAGTCAAGTAACATCCTTGCTCAGGTCGCTGAGACCCCGCCCAACACGAATCAGCAGCCGTTAACCAAGGTAGACCATTTGGACACATACACACACACACACGCTCACTCACTCACATTTAAATCATACACATTTATGTGTAAACATAAATTATCTCTTGTACCTTTATGCATGCTATAAAATATATACATATATTTTTATTACTGTATTTAGATTTTTATATTCATTTTCATTCCTGTATGTAATTTTGTAATTTTTATCTAAAACCAACATGTAACATATTAAATTTTAAACATACATTTAAGGAAAGTCCAGCACATAGCATTGTATTTTGAATATTTATTTAACCACTGTTTAAACTTTCACTCTTATTGTCACAGTACATGTCCTTATGTTCTTTGTATCCAAAACAACGCCCTTAAGCTGTTAATCCCTAGACTAACCAGTACACATACTTCAAGGTCATACCTCCCACACGATGAAATAAATAGGCCCAAAGGTCAGATTGTAAGTCAGTAGTCGCTTGATAATGCCATAAGGTGAAAGAAAACAGCTGTCGCGACGAAATTCAATAAATGGAAGCGGGAAGTCTGCGTATTTTTTCACCCAGAAATTGACGAACGAGAATCGGAAAAAACTTCGTCGGTATGAAGATACCTGCAAGAAACTTCTTGATGCCACTAAAGCAATTGCTTTTAACGGAAATTGTCTTAGAGAAAAACTATGCCCTAAAAGTATATATATATATATATATATATCTATATATATATATATATATATACTATATATATATATATATATATATATACTTTTAGGGCACGTACATATATATATATATATATATATATATAATAGTATATATATAGATATATATATATATATATATCTATATATATATACACACACACGCGCACACACACACACACACACACACACACACACACACATATATATATATATATATATATATATATATTATATATAATATATATATATTATATATATATATATATATATATATATATATACTATATATATATATATATAAATAAACATAAACATTATATATATATATATATATATATATACTATATATATAATATATATATATATATATATATATATATATATATATATATCTATATATTCTAATCCCAGGAGCCCCTATACCACACCAAAATGTAGAGAGAAAAGTACTATATTTTCAGAGACTGCTGTCTCTCTCTTCAGGTATATACCTGAAGAGAGAGACAGCAGTCTCTGAAATATAGTACTTTTCTCTCTACATTTTTGGTGTTTTTTATGGGCTCCTTTTATTAGGGTTGGAAAATTCTGTTGTTACAGAACACTTTTTTTGTTTACAAGGTCATGTATATATATATATATATATATTATATATATAATATATATATATATATATATATATATATATATATATCTATATCTATATATATTATATAACAACTTATGTGATGGCCTCCGGAATCTGCGAAAAATCCCGAGTTTTAAAATATAATAAATGAAACATATTTGCCTAAACCTTAAAAAAGAATCCATTAGGTAGCCCACATGAGGGACCAGAAATACCTTCTAAAAATGTTTTTTTATAATTTCACTAAAATATTTACCATCTCGTTTTGCGAGAGAATCTCATAAAAATATGTCTGGTAAAATATATTTACAGAACAGGGACTCTTAACTCATGTACTTTCATAATTATTTTTTATGTCAACTTAATATTTACCCAAATATAACATCTTGCGGTTTTATATATTCAAAGTGAGAATCATGTATCTTGCTTTCATTGAAAAAAAAACAACTAATCAAATAGTGATACATTCTAGAGTAAAGTTCCTTCTAATTAATATTTTCATAATCTTGCATTTTTGTGTCAACTTAATGTTTACAAATATAACTTCTTGAGGGTTTATATATTCAAAGTGGAATCGTGTCTCTTGCTTTCACGAAAAAAAAAACTAATCAAATAGTGATACATTCTAGAGTAAAGTTCCTCTGAATTAATATTTTCCATAATCTTGCATTTTGTGTCAACTTAATGTTTACCCAAATATAACTTCTTGAGGGTTTATATATTCAAAGTGAGAATCGTGTCTCTTGCTTTCACGAAAAAAAACTAATCAAATAGTGATACATTCTAGAGTAAAGTTCCTCTGAATTAATCTTTTGCATAATCTTGCATTTTTTGTCAACTTAATTTTACCCAAATACTTCTTGAGGGTTTATATCAAAGTAGAATCGTGTCTCTTGCTTTCACGAAAAAAAATAATCAAATAGTGATACATTCTAGAGTAAAGTTCCTCTGAATTAATATTTTGCATAATCTTGCATTTTTGTGTCAGTCACTCGAAATTTGACCTTTCTGGGATAACATAAGTAATATAATCATAACATGAACCTCTTTTTTGATACGTTTTAGATCACCCAATGAATTATTTTTTTTTTTTAAATTTTTCTTAGCATATAAAACCAGTTTGCATTTTTCGAAACAATAATAAAAAACAAGTGTAGAGTAGTAACCTGAATTTAGTGTCTTAACCTAAATTAATAAAATAATAAAACCTAATTAATAATATAATAATAATAATAAGAAATAATAATAATAATATAATAATGATAAAATAATAATAATAATAATAAAAAAAATAATAATAATAATGAAAGATGATGATGATATGATGATGGATGATGATGATGATGATGATGATGATGATGATGATGGTTTTGCTATTTAGTAGATATGATAATGCCAGTGGAAATCGTACTTACCCATAAATCATAGGAGCACTAGGCACGATCCCAAGATCCCTGAAAAGGAATCTAGAAAAAACTAGAGGCTGAAGTAGCTCCGGGCCTCATGCAGAAGAGTGTGATCCTAGAAACGGCCACACATAGTAAAAAAGAAAAGTGATGGACTCCTAAGGGAGGCAGATGCAACCCGGAACCCCACACTATAAATACCACCCAGTCGAATTGGAGGTGGAGGGACCTGTGATTAGAGCAAAAAAAAAAAAAAAAAAAAAAAAAAAAAAAAAAAGAAAAAAAAAAATAATAATAATAATTAATTAATAAAATAATAATAATAATAATAATAATAATAATAATAATAATAATAAAGTAGATTACATGAATAACATTACTCATGAATGTTGTCTTGTAAGTAAATTTGTTTTAGTTTAAATGAATAAAGAAATTTAAAATAGATATAAGAAAAGTATGCTCATAACTTCCTTGGCTTAAGAAAGATAAAAATTAAATGCAAAAAGAAATAATAGAAAGAATGATAATAATTATGCCTTGGGTTGAGAAAAATAATTAAAAATAATTAGAGATAATTACAAATCCGTTTGAGGAAAATGCAAAAAAAAAAGGTCGATTCTTTCATAGGGTTAATTAAAAAGAATTATAAAATAAAACGTAAATAAGAGAGAGTATATTAAATGTGATACTAAATGTTCAGTGGATTGAAAATACAAAAATACAAAAATAATGATAACAACGAAAAATGATAGAAAAGGCTTGATAACCATCCACGCAATGGCGCTTCCCAACTGCAACGTTGGGTGTCTTTCTCTCCTCATCAAAATTCTGAAGTGGAAACCTTTAGCTCTTGGCAATTTCAGCCTCATACCCCAAATCCACCCCAACCCCCAACTTTTCCAAACCCCCACCCTCCTCCATCCCGCCCCTCACCCAGATCCTCGTCCCAAAAACCCACTGACTGCTTAGAACCCAACTCTCGTCTGATCCTTAAAAGGAAAGGAGAATTATATACATTATTTTATGACGTTTATCTTAATGGTAAAACTTAATTCATTGTGACGATCAGCTGGAGAATTATATGAATTTCGATATGAATTCTCTTTGTGCTTTTTCCCAGTGATGTAAATTAGGAATAAAGATGTGTAAAAACTGTATTTACAAAATAAAAATGGATTCTGATTGGCAGGAATACTAAGGTAACAGTATGAAGATCTTGCGGTGGTGAGATGGGTAAAAGCTTCACTGTCGTCCTGGATTTGTATGGTTTCAAGGGTTCGCGCCCGGGAGCCGACAATTCTCTTATCACCTAAAAAATTCCCCTTCGGTTAAGCATATAAGAAAATATATTAATTCAGAGGTAGAGTGAATTAGATATTAAAGGACATTTGTAGCTCGATGTATGTATATGAATCACGGTGATGTGATATGACTTATATAATGGCAACGTGATGTCAAAAGCACTACAACGCTACCGAGGTCGAGGTGGGTTGATGCTGTCTCCAAATCAACGAATACCTGAGCGCGAAAGGTATTTGAGGGTGAGAGACGGCATAAACTTATAGCCTCTTGCGGTGGTGGGGTGGGTAAAAGCTTCACTGTCGTCCTGGATTTGTATAGTTTCAAGGGTTTGCGCCCAGGAGCCGACAATTCTCTTATCGCCTAAAAAATTCCCCTTCGGTTAAGCATATATGAAAATATATTAATTCCGAGGTAGAGTGAATTAGATATTAAAGGACATTTGTAGCTCGATGTATGTATAGAATCTGAATGTGACTGCTCAATATATATATATGATTATATATATATATATATATATATATATATATATATATATATATATATATATATATATAACCAAAGGAAACATCACCACACACCAAAATTCTACACAGAGGTGTTCATTTACCCGGGGTGAATATAACCTCCACAGTCGAAACCATCATATTATCTCTCGGTTTCAGTTCCACGAAGCAGGTTTGGATTAGCTCGATTCAGAAAGTGAAGGATTGCCACTCTCTCTTTTCTGCTTCATGCATATTGTAAGTTTCATTTTCCCCCCGTTTAATTTATGATGAATTGTATTGTTTTGCGATGCGTCCATTCGAGAATTGGTGGTGGTGGTAGCGGTGGTGTTTGGATTGAGTTGTACAGATATTCTGCAATGGTATTCTGTGTTTTGAAAAAAAAATTATATATATATTATATATATATATATTCATATATATATATATATCATATAATATATATATATACATATAATGAAAGGAGCCCATAAAAACGCCAAAATATAGGCAGTAAGCACTATAACTCAGACTCCTGTCACTCACTTTCTATATTTTGGCATTTTTACGTGCTCCTTTTATTAGATAGAATTCTGCTGTAACAGGACATTCGTGCCACAGTCATATATATATTTTATATATATATATATATATATATATATATATATATATATATATATATATATATAATATATATATATATATATATATATAATATATATATATATATATATATATATATATATATATATATATATATATTATATAAATATATATATATATATATATAATATATATATATATATATATATATATATATATATATATATATATATATATATATATATATATTTATATATATTGAGATGCTCCCAGACATATGCAAGCATAAACTTTAGCCTTAAATATAATTTAGGTATATTGCTACGTATGTGAGAGAAGCATGTACTTTATATGTACTGCGTACTTTTGACAATGAAAACTGTCTCGAAATTGTGCTCTTCTTTGCGAATTTTTTACTCTAATTTCAAAAGTATCTTTTCCAGTTAACAAATCATCTCTTCAAAAGATATTCTAGGAAACTAGAATTCAAGCAAAACAGAGAGAGATACTCTAAATATCTCGAAACAAAAGAGATTATATTTGGAAGTAAAATTTCCCCACCCCAAACAATTCTACCAAATTTACTGTTGCTCTTTAATCCCTGATTTCATTTGACATTTGCTAACTTTGTTTAGAGAAACACATTTTCCAATTATATGTTTGGCTAACGACGCCTAACTCGATTGCATGTCCCGGGGGCCCACTAACAAAAGGAAATACCAGCTGGGACGGAAAAGGATGAATTTTATGATTTGGCAAAAATACAAGAGGCTCTGAGCAATGGTCGGTTAAAATTTATTGTAACTGGGGTTAAATATGAACTGTTTGTGACTGTATTACTATCTTTCATATATATTGGCAAAAGCTGTAGATGAATCTATGTAGAGAACTTACTCTATAACATTAGCTACTTTATTAGCCTTCACAAAGGGGAACATCAGCGGTACGTTGAAAACCCCAAGAAACATTGCGCCATATGCTTCTACCCTTGGTGTTCTTCCATACTTCCTGGATATTAAGGCCCTGTCTTTCCAGTATATCTTCCGATTATAAATGAAGAATTTCACATGTCTTCTTCCAAACTTCTATCAAAATACTTCAATACCTATATTTTTACTACCCTGTGTCTTTCATTCTTCCCACATGTTCAAACCTTTTCAAAACTCCATGATTAACCCTTTCACTTATCCTGACTACTGGAAATACATGCTAGATAAGAATGATGGTTTTGGAAAAGTAAATCCACAATAATATGTCTGATCTTGTTATTTAAAATATAAAGCAGAAAACTTTCGAAGACCTGCACGGTCCTCCTTGTCAATCTGAATACAATTATTGACAGTGACCATACAAGAACTTTGTTTTTTGACTCGTTTACAAATAGCCTGTTTGATGATGTAGTTGGCTCTTCACGTTATCCCCTCGTTCTCCAACGGCAAACCAGCTAAACGCCTAGATCTTCAAAGTGGCGGTTCGTCTCTTGAATCTTTTGATCTGTTGTCCATAGCAGCTTGGGCGCCAGCAACAAGGGACACGGGATGTGTCCCTGTTACCTGAACGAAAGAAGATGAGGCAGCGGCAGTATCAGAGGTGGCTAGATTATTGGTGTTATTACTGTGCAACCTTTCTCTATTATAATCTCTTATAAACTGACAGCAAATTATTTCATTTAAAATAAAATCTTCTTGCGTAAAGGGTTTATTGCATTCCATAGAGAGACCCCTGTTAATAATTGCTCCTTCAACTAACCTTCTAATACCTGTATCCTTACTATTGAAAATTACTTTTGACTCATTCCAATTTATGCGGTGATCGTCATTTAAACTATTGGAGACTAGTGCATTATTCTCAGCATGTAAATTAATAGCTCTTTTGTGCTCATTAATTCTGATTGGTAGTCCCCTCCCACTTTCTCCGTAATATTTCTTATCGCAATCCAGACAAGGTATTTCATAAACACCAATTTCTTTGTTAAAGCTTTGGTTGGAGTTATTATGTTGCATGAGACAGCCTTTGAGTGTATTATAGTTGAAGACCAGGTTGACCCTTTCTTCACCTTTTTCATTTACTGTTTTTCTAATATTTCGTAAGTTGGGATTAAATGGTAAGGTTAGATACTCTTTTTATTCTGTTTTTACTCATATTGAGTTTTTATATAGAAAATCCTTTTGGCTTTAATGAAGGCATTATTCATGAAATTTTCTGGAGAGCATAATTTTCCAAAAACTTCTTTTATATGTTGAAGTACTCTGTCAATATATTCAGGATCACATATTTTCAAGGCTCTTAGAGTGAAATTTATCATTATATTTTGCTTTACTTCTTTATTATGAAAAGAATAGAAGTGGACATAAGCTTCAACATTAGTCACTTTTCTGTAAACACTAAATTTAAAGTTAAATGTAATAGGGTCATGGTATACCAAAACATCCAGAAAGGGCAGCTTATTTTCCACTTCATATTCCACTGTAAATTGAATGGAAGGTAGTATGCTATTGACAAATCTCTCAAAAACTGTTCGAAGTCTATTTGATTACCTTGGACTATTACGAAGACATCGTCGACATATCTTACCCAAATGAGTGGTTTTAGATTTGGATCACATTTGGAGAGTATTTCAATTTCTACAAATTCCATGCACAAATTTGCAAGTATGGGGTATAAGGGTGAACCCATGGCTACGCCAAATATTTGTTTATAGCCTTCATTGTTGAATGAAAATATTGTGGATGAGACACATAGACGAATCAAGTCTAAAAACTGTTCTGTAGGAATAGGGAAGTTAACATTTCCAATTTCTGACTGTTCTTTTAATTTTGTAAGGACAAACTCTAGAGGCACATTAGTGAAAAGGGCCGTAACATCTAGGCTAATAATTTTTCCTCTTACATTACCCAGGGTCCTAAGCCTGTCTATAAAGTTACTTGAATGGAGTAAGTGAGCATTGGAAAAGGTGCCTAATAATGGGCTGAGCTGTTCGGCTAACCACACAGCCATAACAGATAGTGGCGAATTACAAGTAGCTATAATGGGACGTAGAGGGCATCCAGTTTTATGAAGTTTTTTTATGCCGTAAAAGTAAGTGAGACTCGGCATTTTCGTTGGAGATTTTTCCTCAAAACTAGCTTAATTTTTATGTTCAGTCATCGTGAGGGTATTGGCTATTTTCCGCACGTCTCTGTTGAATTTCATTTGTAGAGAGGTTACCGACGGCAACTCTGACAATTTAGTATAAGTATTATCATCACTTAGTAAGTCAATTGCTTTCGAATTGTATGTATTAGTATCCATAATCACCAGTGACCCACCTTTATCAGCTTTCATTATTCTGATGTCTTTGTTGTCTTTTAAATTTAAAAGGGCTAATTTGTGTCTTTTCGTTAAAATACTGTTCTGTTTACCCAGATGATTATCTAATAAAATACCTTTTAAAAAGTTCAATTGAAAATCATTATGTCTGAAATTAAAATAATTTATATTGCTAATGCCCTGTAACAAGTCGTGTTTACTTGTTCCTAAACAACAGCTCAAACCCAAACCCAATAATTCTTTTTGTTCTTTAGTGATAGCAAGGGAAGATAAATTGGTAATGTGACTATTCTGTTCGATTTTTGTCAAAACAGTCTTATCAATCAGTCTTTTTAGTTTATTATTTAACTAGGAATTATGTGTCACACCCATGTACAAAGCCACCTCACCTGCATTTCGTTTGGCGCCCTCGAACCTAGCTGACTGAAGAAGTTCTTCTAGAGCAGCCATCTGTCTTCTCAATCCCAAATGTGCAGATTCTACTTCCCATGCCGCCTCCTTGACCCTGTCCTCAAGAAACATTCGCTGTTACTCTGGGAATTCGCCTCCAAATGACTTGTAACTGATGCGACCATAAGTTCTTGGCACTACGTGTTCTTGTCAACAGCTTATCAAGAATTTAAGCTGGTTTTTCTTTTTGATGAAAGAAGTCCATCTTCCTACTAGCTTCCTATATTCACAAAGTTCTTGTTGGTTATGAAAAATCACCGATGTCCGTTCCATGAGTGTAGACGTGGATAAAAATTCAAAGAAACCTCATAATCACATGAGTTAATAAAATAAAATTAAAAAGTAAATCAACAATAATATGTCTGATCTTGTTATTTAAAATATAAAGCAGAGAGCTTTTGAAGACCTGCACGGTCCTCCTTGTCAATCTGAATACAATTATTAACAGTGACCATACAAGAAATTTGTTTTTTGACTCGTTTACAAATAGCCTGTTTGGTGATGTAGTTGATGATGTGTATAGCTCAGTCTTTGGCTTCCCGTGGACAACAGAAGAGTTGGAGGAACCAGAGCAACGTAGATGAGAGCTATGAGAAGGGAGGCTGGAGATGAGTGGAGATTTGTGAAAGATAAAGCACAGGAGATTATGATTCCTGATTGTTACTCTTTAATTTAGTTATCTGTCCTTACTAAGGAATTAAAAAGAATGAATCAGAGATTTCATGTGATCTCTTGACTTCGTTGGTCATAATGTTGACCTTTAATAACCAAGGAATCTCGAAGATTTTCTTTAGCCCCCCCTCCCCCCCCCCCCCCAAAAAAAAAAAAAAAAAAAAAAAAAAATGGGGTAGTAGTTGGGTTGGTCGAAGATAAAAAATGGCAAATTCTGACCGAATTTTTCATTTAAAAAAATAATAACGATAAATAAAAGGAAAAACTATGAAATTCGGGCAACTAAATCGATTCATAAAATCACTTTTACACTTATCATCTTCAAAAATTCTATTTAGCACGAAATCACTTACTTAAATTTATTCTGAACGACTTATTTCTTACTTAATCTGATCTGACCAACGAATGCAATTTTAAAAGATGCCTGCTTAGTACAAAAAACAGCTCTCTAGATCTATTTCCTGAAATGAATTTTTTACTCATCCTACCGAAGGAAATCATTATGCTACCAACGGATATCATTCCGGAAATGTCAAATAAGACATGAAGGAGATATTCAGGAAGGTTCTTAGTCACTGGCGACCCCAAGTGTCTACTCATGTCTACTCAGCTGATTGACAATCCTAATCAAATAGATTGGCAGTATTCTTTCTTGAATATTGCTTATATTCCATGTTATTTGCTTAATGAGGATTCTCAGAAGAGCATTTTTGCTTTCGTTAAAGATTAAATTAATGTTTGCGGTTTTATGTGTTTTCCCTGAGTCATTTCGTGTAGATTAATGTTGATTCTTGACTCTCTCTCTCTCTCTCTCTCTCTCTCTCTCTCTCTCTCTCTCTCTCTCTCTCTCTCTCTCTTTCCCTTTGTATGTGTACGATCATCAAATTTTACGTTTTCATTGCATCAATTCTTGGAGATTTGTCTGCATTCGTTAATCTCTCTCTCTCTCTCTCTCTCTCTCTCTCTCTCTCTCTCTCTCTCTCTCTCTCTCTCTCTCATGGTATATGACGAAAGCAGAAAAACTGGAGTCAATGATTTTGATATTTCTTTCGATATAATTTAGGTTGTATAAATGGTACAAGGTGACACAAAAAGCTATCTGAAGAAGAATTATCTTGGTTTTAATTATATAATATATATATATATATATATATATATATATATATATATATATATATATATACGTATATGTATGTATATGTATATATGATATATATATATATATATATATATATATATATATATATATATATATATATATATATATATATATATTATATATATATATATATATATATATATATATATATATATATATTATATATATATGTATATATATATATATATATATATATATATATATATATATATATATATATACTATATATATATATATATATATATATATATATATATATATATATATATATATATATATATATATATATATATATATATATATATATATAGTATATTTGCAGTTCATTGGATACTCTCGTCAACTCCATTCCAAAATTAATCTATTATTCAATTTCATTTGTTACTCTGAAATTCAGTTCACATTTTCATCTCAATTTTTTTTCCTAGTCGGATAGCATACGCATATTTCTACCAATTAAAATATTCTTCACAAAGTGATTTCATTTATATTCCGTTGTCATCTGTTGGCTGTTGCCGATAAAATCCGATCGCCTTTTGTCCTGCTTTTAAAGCCATTTCAAACTCAGAATAAAAGACATGAAATTCGAAGCACCATTACTTTTAATCTGAAAGACAACCTTTTGACAAAGGCCCTTGAAAGCAAAACAGATTTTTTCTCGGTCGATTTAGCTGGTCACAAAGAAATGGTATTCGAACAATCAGAGTTAAGAGGATTACGAAATGAACGTCATATGAATGTTTGACATCATCTAAACACGGACAAAGAACAGTGTCTCTAAGGCCGGAAATCCTGGTTTATAACATCGAAAAATGACAATTAAAAGCTGATGAAACGTGGAGGAAAATATTGCAATGACTTCAAGGTCGAAAATCCGCATATATACCATTGCAAACTGACCTAAAAGCTCATGCAACGAGAGTGAAAATACTGGAATGACATTCAGGTCGGAAGTCCTGGTTTATACAACGTTGAAAACTGACGATTCGATGCTCGTGGAAAGAGTAAAAAGAAAATAAAAGAGATATTTGACATCGGCTCAAGGGCAGTTGGAAATAACTCAGCCATCATGAAGGCCTCACTAACTGGTATATTTACAAGTGGTATTAATAATTCATTGGGAGAGGGACCAAGTATCTAGTAGTACCATTCGCAGTTTAATCATGTGAGTTTATGAATGAATTATGTCGTGAGCTTTGGGTAATTTGATTGAATGGAATACCATTCACTGTTAGAGTATACTTTTTTAGTTGTGCATACAATCTTGTAACATATATGTATATATATATATTATATATATATATATATATATATATATATATATATATATATATATATATATAATTCTTCGACCTACGGGATGCACAGATGGACAGAGAGTGATATACTGTGTGTACGTGTGGCAGAGAGAGAGCGAGAGAGAGAGAGAGAGAGAATATGTCAATAATACGTAAAACTAAGAAGAGAGAGAGAAAAAATTAATAAACGTAAACAGAAAAGAAGAAGAAGAAGAAAGAAGGGAGAGAGAGAGAGAGAGAGAGAGAGAGAGAGAATAATAACGAAGCCCACCCTAACTTTCGAATGATTCCCCAGTGCATGCGAAACCTTCACGCCTTCACCCGGAATACCAAAAAGCGAATGGGAGTTCCACAGAGGCCTTCATTGCTCCGTCTGGGTGGGGGGCAGGTAGGGGGTGAGGCCTTCATGAGAGCAGCATCTATCGCTCCGTCTGGGGGAGGGGCTGGGGGGTGGTTGATATTCCTCCCTCCTCATTTCCATGGGAAAAGCAACTAGAGTGGAGAGGGAGAGAGAGAGAGAGGAGCGAGAGAGGTGAATGTTCCACTCTCTGTAATATGTAGAGAGAGAGAGAGAGAGAAAAGGTTAGGTTAATAACATGTAAATCCAGAAAAGAGAGAAAGAGAGAATGTTAAGAACATGTAAATCCAGGAGAGAGAGAGAGAGAGAGAGAGAGAGAGAGAATGTTAATAACATGTAAGTCCAGAAGAGAGAGAGAGAGAGAGAGAGAGAGAGAATGTTAATATCATGTAAGTCCAGAAGAGAGAGAGAGAGAGAGAGAGAGAGAGAGAGAGAGAGAGAGAGAAATGTTAATAACATGTAAGTCCAGAAGAGAGAGAGAGAGAGAGAGAGAGAGAGAGAGAATGTTAATAACATGTAAATCTAGAAGAGAGAGAGAGAGAGAGAGAGAGAGAGAGAGAGAGAGAGAGAGAATAATAAATGTAAGTCCAGAAGAAGAGAGAGAGAGAGAGAGAGAGAGAGAGAGAGAGAGAGAGAGAGAGAATGTTAATATCATGTAAGTCCAGAAGAGAGAAAGAGACAGAGACAGAGAATTTTTATGCTGTTCTTTCATTATTCCATGCATACAATATCAACCAGTGCAAATTAGCTTCCACCTACGAGACATCACGTCCCCTGCTTAGAAGTGATCAACACTAATCATCGCACACCCCCCTCTCCCCTCCCCTACCCCCATCCCCCCCCAAAAAAAAAAAAAAAAAAAAAAAAAAAAACAGGAACCGACCTCGCGATTATCACGTGATCAGTACAAATTTGATAATGATATGATAAAAAAAATATTTCATCAAATCATAATTTGATTTCTAAACACGTCTCAAGAACTGCGTCTGCATACAAAGCATCAGGTATCTGTGAGCCCGTCACAGACGCCCTACGAATACCAAAATGCCCCGCGCACGCGCAGGGCATACTTACGACAATGAGGCTCGGATTACTATTTACGGTCACGACCTCTGGATTCATAGGCTCAAAGGCTTCATCACCCCCAGTAACCCCACCCTACCCCTACGGCCCACCTAGGACTCAAAGTTAATTACGAGTTACGACATAACTTTTTTTTTTTTTTTTTTTTTTTGCAGATGGAGGTGAAGGCTTGTCCCGTGGCTAAAGTGACTACTTCTTGCTGTGTATGGGTGGGAATTTGAAGAGCTGTTTGTACGAGGAATTATATAGTTCCTTCGTACTATTACTGATATATTATATTCTCTCTCTCTCTCTCTCTCTCTCTCTCTCTCTCATCTCTCGTCTCTCTCTCTCTCTCTCTGCCGTATTTTACAAAAACGTCATTAATATTCTCTCTCTCATCTCTCTCTCTCTCTCTCTCTCTCTCTCTCTCTCTCTTTGAACAGCACATTAAGGAGAGTGAACATTCACAAAACCACTGGTTTTATTCTCTCTCTCTCTCTCTCTCTCTCTCTCTCTCTCTCTCTCTCTCTCCTCCGCTATGTTTACGTTTTATCAACATTATATCCCCGCCCCCCCCCCCCCCCCCCCCCCCCCCCACTCTCTCTCTCTCTCTCTCTCTCTCGTTTAGAAAAAAAACATAAATTTCTTTGCCATACTGCTCGTAATAAGTACAAAAACAATAATAACTGGAACCCTCTCTCTCTCTCTCTCTCTCTCTCTCTCTCTCTCTCTCTCTCTTTTCAAACACTGACATTCCCTTCTTCCCACCTCACCTTATCAGGTTTGAAATTGATAACCTGAATCATCTCTCTCTCTCTCTCTCTCTCTCTCTCTCTCTCTCTAAAGCTCTTCTTATTGGCTACATAAAAAAGCAATAATATCCTGAATCATCTCTCTTATTTTCAATGACACTTTTTCTATTCCATGTAAGTGGTCTTCACAAAAACTTTTTAGGCCTAACAATATTATAAGATTCATTTCCGTCTAGCTTATGGAGTTTGGAAGTGCTGTAGTTCTTATTTATTTATTTGTCTATTTATTTTTTGCTATTGTAGTAGCTATTGCTTTTATAGAAGTAGAGAACAGAATTCCGTATTATTACGTTTTTTGGTTAAAATTATTTTGAATTTCGTTTGACAAGATATGAAGCTTTACCACGTCTAGGAGGAGCTATTCAAATGGTAAAATCTGTCACAGTGAAGTTCGAAGGTAATGTCTTGCATCAATTAAACTGTTCACTTGACAAAAGTGTTTCCATAAATATTTCACGTTTGGTCTCTTCTCTCTGTACCCTGTATAAAATCTATTTAAATTCTTATTTATTTATTTTTAGAAAACTCTCTATACGAAAAGCTTGTGTATAAATTTTCCAGTGGATTACTTCATTCAAACGACATTTCTCGTACAAAGAAGCAAAAAAAAAAAAAAATAAATAAAATAAAATAAAATATATGAAAAAAAAACTTGATTAGAAATACTGAGTTATCTCTTTAAGAATGACTATACGAACTATAAATTTCTCTTGCCTGGGGAGAAACAGTTCTATGATTCTCAGTGAGTGAAAAATTAGTCACAAAAACTGAATTCCAGTTTGAGAACGATTTCAGTCTTCAGCATCAAATTGTCGACTTTTGATTTGTGTATTCTCTGTCTTTGTGGTTATTCGTTCTTTATGTCTTTTTAAATTTTTTTTGAAATATAAGGCAGCCTATCTTTCAGGTGTGTGTGAATACACACACACACACACACACACACACACACACACATATATATCTATATTATATATATATATATATATATATATATATATCTATATATGTAATATTATATATATATATTGTAATAAATATGGCTTAATTTTTTTCATTCGTGGCCTGTAAAGTCAATTTCATTCAGTTACTTTCAATTTAAATTTTTTATTGCCCACAAAAAAAAATAAAGACTGGTTAAGTTTTTCTCGCTCCCACCGAAGGTTGTTATTATTTAAGTGGTACCTCGCCCATGAGAGTTGTTTTTTTCTCTTTTCATGTATTTATTCGGCCGGATGCTTGTTTGGTGATTTGCGGGTTGTTGCCTCACTTTTGGTGGGAGCCGTTGGCTGAGGATGAAAAGGAGTATGCATTCGGCTCCTTATCTTGGAGGTTTCCCTGACAAATCCCTCCCTGCAGGACGTTTTTAAAAATTTGGAGATTCTCTTGGCCTTCCTACGTTTGAGGACTCCCCCTTTCCACCTGTATTACGGAGGGCGTTGACGGTGTTCCGCCTCCTAATTACTAAAGTCGCTGTGGAAGCTGCAGCCTTGTTTGAGAAACGTCCTCCTGTGCTCTGTTCGGGTGCCCTTCCTGTGTGCTGCAGAAGTTACTATATCTACGTCCCCTCATCTCTGGACTGCCTGCCTGCTGCCCTTGGGAAAGCATCTTGTCTTGTCCCTTCTTGTCCTGCTTTCGTCCTGAAACCTCTGGAGTCGTGAAAAGGCCCCTGAATCTGTTCAGAATGCTGGTAATGGATATACTGGAAATATATTCGTTATAGACGTTATCTGACGCGGCTCAGTGTATCCTCCGGCTGCAGACCCCTTCGTGATTCCGGAGCAGTTGATAGACACCGTGTGTGCATTCAGTAGTGGTGTTATCGACCATATAGTCCCTGCTTTGTAACCACCTATGAGTTAGATCGAGTGATCCGTGTTAAGTTATTTGTAAATTATGTATGTATTTATGTGAGTAATTGTATGATCTCGGATTAAGGTTCTTTCCCTCTTTCATTATCTTCTCCAAAAGAATATTTTCAGGGCTTTCTAGAAATAGGCTGTTTTCCTTCCTCCTCCTAATTGCTGTCTCGTTGTTTCTATCGTGTGAATGAGGATATTTTTAGGTAAAATATTTTGTAAACCTAATCAGTTTTTTTTATGGTGCGGTTTTAATTTTAAGATTTTATTATAATAAAATACTAAAGTTTTGCGTGTTTATATTTTCGTTAATCCTCTTTTGATGATATTTGGTGTTTTCACTGTCTGGAGATCTTGCCCCTTGGCTTTAAATTCTAACCTTTGTGGCACTGATCTTTAAGAGAAAAGAGCCTGTTCTTGCCACTTATACTTTTAAATAGTTGTGAGTAATATTCATAACAATATATATATATATATATATATATATATATATATATATTATATATATATATATATACTAAATATATATATATATATATATATGTGCGTGTGTGTGTGTGTGTGTATGTGTATATATATATTATATATATATATATATATATATATAGTATATATATATATATATGTATATATATATATATTATATATATATAACTTTATCAGTTAAAAAAAAATTTTAGATTCCTATAAGATATGAACATACACTGTTAAAAAGACATATTGAGACCTGAGAGAGAGAGAGAGAGAGAGAGAGAGAGAGAGAGAGAGAGAGAGAGAGAGAGAGAGAGAGAGCATGCTATTCATAAAATAACAAGAACTCTCTTATACCTTATTCTTTCTTCAATGCTGTTTAAATCTCCTTTCCAGTGATATAACAATGTGACCAACACAATTTATCACACGGATTACCGTTGAATAGATAAACTTATTATTTTAGTAAAGTGACGAGTCATTTATCAGTTTAT
Source organism: Macrobrachium nipponense (assembly GCF_015104395.2). Lineage (NCBI taxonomy): Eukaryota > Metazoa > Arthropoda > Malacostraca > Decapoda > Palaemonidae > Macrobrachium > Macrobrachium nipponense. The sequence goes on along the minus strand of NC_087208.1, from coordinate 46,985,184 downwards.
TTTTCATATCATTATCGTTCTGAAATGCCAAACAAACATTAAAGTTTTTCAAGTATTTATATGACAGGGAATGTAAGAGTTCCTTTCAGAAAGTAAAGAAAGTGTACTGATTCGAGATCAGAAAAAAAGACCAAATTCATTTTCTTTTTCATAGCAGAAAAAATATAAATACACATAAAACTTTTCCAATCAGTGATGAGGAGAGACGCTTTCAATCAGGCTCTAATCTGCCTAATTACAGGAAGAAAACATTTCATTAAGGGAAGTAGAGGCTGTCAATTTGCCTAATTACTCCTTGTGTTCACTTCTCTCACTTGGATCTTGTGAGGGATTCAGGCTATTAGGCAAAACGAACACTATAAGATTTGAATTTTTTTCTGTCCATATTTATCTGAAATTTTAATTACTTTTTTCCAAGTAGCTACGAACATGTTTTCGTTTTAGGAATTATTTTCCCTCTTGAGATGTATTATTTCTCTTGTATCTGAACGTACCCAGACACATTTTCGTCTAAACATTTTCATCTAAGCATACACAGGTACATGCACTGAGGTGTCTAGACACACTGTGACACGTGTCCAGACATACACCGCCACACACAGGTGTCCAGAGATAAACAGCCACACAAAGAAGTGTCTGAACACACACAGACGCATCAAGAGGTGTCTAGACATAAACTTCCACACACAGGTGTCTAGAGAGGTTGTCTAAACATATACACACAAACACAAAGGTATCTGAACATACACAAAGTCACACTGAGGTATCTCAGAACACTCACACACATAGGGGTGTCTAAACACAATCACTCACAGATGTCTAAACACACAGAAGAGTGTCTGAACAGACACAGACACATCAAGAGGTGTCTAGAGATAAACAGCCACACACACAGAGGTTGTCTAAACATATACAAATAAACACAAAGGTATCTGAAAATACACAGACACACATTGAGGTGTCTTAGGGCACTCACACACACAAAGGTGTCTAAACACACACACACACACACACACAGGTTTCTATAAATACAGAGAGCCGTCTAAACATACACAAACACACAGCAGAGATGTCTTTCCTCAGAGCTGGAGTCTCTTGGTGACAACTGAGACGATGTTTGTAGAGGAGGTTCAGATGTCCCTCAGAAGTGACAGTTAGGGAAACTCATGATTGAAAAAGGCCTTCCGTGTAATAGGAGCTCTCTCTCTCTCTCTCTCTCTCTCTCTCTCTCTCTCTCTCTCTCTCTCTCTCTCTGCTAACCTAAGC
>NC_087208.1:46973058-46978418 GCF_015104395.2 Macrobrachium nipponense | reverse complement strand
TACTACATATGAGGCAATAAAGCAGCATACCTACGAAGAAATAAATTACGATATGACAACAGAAAAGCAAATCCCGAAGAGGCTCTACCCAGATCTACACAATGACGGGAAAGAGGAAAAAAAAAATAGACAAGAAAGACAAAATCTGCAACCTTTTGAAAAGATGGGAAGGGAATTGCAGATTTGGAGAAAATAAAGATGTTTACTACAAACATCCTAAGAGTATGTCAAAACTATGAAATATATGTTAAAAGTGCATACTTAGATGGATATGGGGATGATGCAGAGATATGCATCCAAAAATATTGTAAAAAAACCTAAAAGAAGAAAAAGGATGTAAAGTTCGACAAAAAATGCAAATATATGCACCCTGTAGCCATGAATCATAATCAAATAAATAACCAACCAAGTAATAAAATCCAAAGAATAAGAAGAAACAAATAAAGAGAGAAATCAAGAATATCAGGTAAAAGAGAAAGCAAACCAAACCAACCAATGAGATATGCAGAGGTGTCAGCAAAAAATTTCAAAGCACAGCTCCGAAATTCTACTCAAGAGATAATAACTGGATTTATTATGCAAGCAGGATATTGCAGAAACGGAGAAAATTGCAGATTCAGACACAAAATGAATAATTATGATGAAGGAAGATCAAATATTATGGAAAAGTTGGATTTTTTAATGTCAGAATTTCTGGAAATGAAATAAAAAAAGAACAACATACCAGAACAGGAAAGAGACATGGGAAAATCCTTATTACTACCAGTATTATTAAATGAAGGAGAAAACACCGCAAACCACATAGTGATGAATGCGCAGGGTTTTAGCTACGAGTAACTCAAAAAGAAAATAGAGTACTTAGAAGAACTAACCCAAAATAAAATGAAAAGAAAATAGATATAATGAATATAAGTGAAACCTGGTATTCCCAGAGACTGGGAATGATGATCAAATAAAAGGGTTCCAAACTTATAGATCAGATAGAAAAAATAGGAATCAAGGGGGAACCGCAATATATGGGAAAGAACAAAAAACAAGGAAAAATATATGAGAAATATAGTAACTCAGAATGTGAACTAATAGCGGTAGAATTTGAATCAGAAAAATTGATGAACATAGTAATATATAGACCTCCTAATACTAAAGAGTTTGACTTAATAATTAAAAAATTGGATGATATATGTAGAAATCACAAGGACTGGACTATTCTCCTATCTGGTGACTTCACAAACTTTCCTTTCGTAGAATGGAAAGAACGAATAGGAGATTGTGGTTGTACTTATACATATAAAAAAGAGAGTAATAGTAGTGCAGAAGATAAAGAGGCAATTTGAAAAGCTATTAGATATGCTACTAGAATACAACATTCAACAAATACTCACCTGCCAACAAGAAGGAAAGGGATACTTTAGACCTAGTATTTGAGAACGAGATGAATTATGTTAAAGAAATAATAGTTTATAATGCGAGTATTTCAGACCATAATGTCATAGAATTAACAGTTTCATTCCAAAGCAAGTGAAAATAGAGATAAGCAAGAAATGAAAAAGTGGAAAGGATATGGGAAATACAACTTCTACAGTAAAAGGATATGAAAATGGTCAGAAATTAATTGAAGAATTAAACCAAAGATTGGGATAACATTTTCGTAATGATGACATAAGGGTAAATACGGAGATATTATATAAAATATTGGAGAAAATAGTGGAAAAATATATACCGAAGAAGAAAAGTAAACATCATTCATGCATACCAAGAGACAGAGGATCTTGTTCCAGAAAATCAGAAAGTGGAAAAAGGTCTTGCAAAAAGAAAAAAATGCATGGAAAGTTATAGAACTAAAAGTAAGATAGAAAATGCAGAACAAAAGATTATACAATCAAAAGAAAAAAAAAAGAAAAACGGGGACTTGGAAGAAAAAACCCTATTAAATATCAAGCAAAACCCCAAACTATTATACTCATATGCGAAGAAGATGAATAAAAGAAGAATAGAAATAGGCCCTCTGAGAATTGAAGGGAGATTAACGAATGAAAAAAAGGAAAAATAAATGCAACATACTGGCAGAACGATATAAGAGAGAATTCACCCCTAGAATCATAGATAATGAGATAATGATATAGAAGTAAGGGAAGAAAATAGTGAATATTTAGCTGACATAGAAATTAATGAAGCTGATATTGTGCAGTGCAATTAATGAAATTAAAAAATGGAGCTGCTGCAGGGCCGGATGGAGTCCCTGCTATTTTGTTAAATGAAAGTAGTTCATTCTATCGCAAAGCCACTTGCAATATTATTAAGACAAAGTGTAGATACAGGCAAGATTTATGATGAGCACAAATTTAGCATATCACCCCTACTTTCAAAAGTGGATCAAGACTAGAGGCAAGTAATTATAGGCCTGTGAGTCTAACATCACATATTATGAAAGTGTATGAAAGGGTAATGAAGAAAAAATATTATGAAACATTTAATAAAAATAATTTGTTTAATAAAGGACAACACGGTTTCGTACCCGGAAAAAGTACACAAAAAAAAACCCAACTGTTAGTCCACCGTGAGAACATATTCAAAATATGAAAAGCGGAAATGAAACAGATGTGGTTTATCTAGACTTTGCAAAAGCTTTTGACAAAGTAGACCATAATATATTAGCAAAGAAAATTAGAAAACACAATATCGTAGATAAATAGGAAGATGGTTAAAAGAATTTTTACACAAACAGAAAACAGATAGTTATTGCAAACGATGAGAAACATCGGATGAAACCAAGGTAATATCCGGTGGTGTGCCACAAGGTACGGTGCTAGCTGCAATATTGTTTGTTATTATGATTGAAGACATAGACAGTAATGTTAAGGATTCGGTAGTGAGTAGTTTCGCTGATGACACAAGAATAGTAGAGAAATTACTTGTGATGAAGATAGGAACGCTCTACAAAGAGACCTTAACAAAGTATATGATTGGGCAGAGGTAAATAGGATGGTATTTAACTCTGATAAATTTGAATCAATAAATTATGGAGACAGAGAAGGAAAGCTATATGCATATAGGGGACCTAATAATGAGACAATCACAAATAAGGAAGCAGTTAAAGACCTTGGTGTGAGATGAATAGGAACATGTTATGCAATGATCAAATAGCAATTCTGTTGGCAAAATGTAAAGCAAAAAAAAAATAATGGGAATGTTGTTACGGCACTTCAAAACAGAAAGCTGAACACATGATTATGCTTTATAAAACATATGTTTCGTAGTCCACTTGAATATTGCCAATATGATATGGTACCCACACTATCAAAAGGATATTGCACAAATAGAGAGTGTACAAAGGTCCTTTACAGCTAGAATAGAAGAAGTTAAGGACCTAGACTACTGGGAAAGACTACAATCCTTAAAATTATATAGTCTAGAAAGGAGAAGAGAACGCTACATTGATAATTCAGGCATGGAAACAGATAGAAGGAATAACAGAAAATATCATGGAACTAAAAATATCAGAAAGAGCAAGCAGAGGTAGATTAATAGTGCCCAAAACTATACCAGGAAAATAAGGAAAGCACACAGGACATTAATCCACTACGCACCAGCATCGATAATGCAGCGTCTATTCAATGCGTTGCCAGCTCATCTGAGGAATATATCAGGAGTGAGCGTAGATGTGTTTAAGAATAAGCTCGACAAACATCTAAACTGCATCCCAGACCATCCAAGATTGGAAGATGCAAAATATACCGGAAGATGTACTAGCAACTCTCTGGTAGACATTAGAGCGCCTCACACTGAGGACCTGGGGCAACCCGAACGATCTGTAAGGTCTGTAAGGTAGGTCTGTAAGGTCATTCCAAACGAACTATTATAACGTCTTGCCCTATCCTCATAAGATTGTCACCACTTCACAGCAAAATCATTTAGCCCCGCCCCCCCCCCCCCCCTCTCTCTCTCTCTCTCTCTCTCTATCTCTCTCAAAATTCATATTTAATGCCCCGTTCCCAAAATCCATTATTCCAAGAGTGTTACGATAGCATAAGGCGGCGAGTGGCCCGTTCATCAAACCAGCAGCCTATTCCTTTCGGTGGAAAATTGAGATGGATTAGTCGTCTACCACACGAAGTATGTTGGAAATTTTATGAAGTGTTTTTGTCTTGTTTTTGTTTATTATTCTTTATACAGACGAGTGAATGTTTTGGATAGATATTTTCAGATGAATTGCCTGTCAGTAATTTCTCTCTCTCTCTCTCTCTCTCTCTCTCTCTCTCTCTCTCTCTCTCTCTCTCTCTCTCTCTCCTCATACATACGTTGAAATTACCATATCTTGAGTTTTGTGTTTACGACTGTCAACAGTTCTGGGTAATTTTTATATTTTTCTCTTTAGTAACTCTATGTGACTCTCTCTCTCTCTCTCTCTCTCTCTCTCTCTCTCTCTCTCATTCAAAGTACCACGGCCATGAGAGCATTCTTTGCATAAACATTCTTTGCATCAACACTGTCAACATTTTCTATTCAATAAGTCTTTGTGTCTAGGCTTTCCTGAATTGCAGCAGACTTTGTGCCAAATTGGAGGAGACTCTCTCTCTCTCTCTCTCTCTAGAGAAAGCAATAGCTTTCCATCGGATTTCCTTGCGAAGACAGTGTTCTGTTAAGGTTTTTTGAATTTCTTCTTATTTTTCTTCTCTCTCTCTCTCTCTCTCTCTCTCTCTCTCTCTCTCTCTCTCTCTCTCTCTCTCTCCAAATATCCCTTTAGGAGAGTTTTCTCTTTGAATAGGAATGTCAACAGATGTGGGTAAATTCTGTCAGTCTTTCTCTCTCTCAATTTCTTTATGTATCTATCTCTCTCTCCAACCACCCCTTCACAGGAGTTTTCTCTGTGGTCAACAATTCTGTGTAATTTCTGTAAGTCCCCGTGTCTCCCTCATTCCTTTTTCATTAAAATCTAGATTAGTTCTCGTTTTTTACACGTCCTTACCTTAATTATCAACCCGTCAGGAACAGACGAGGACAAACAGCAGAAAGGAAAAGAAAATATAACCAATAAATGAAAGATAAATATAGTTGTTGAATAATGCCCACCTGTATATACATGAACAATAAAGTTTCTTAACAATTCCAATATCTATTTACCTTAAGGAATAGTTTCAAGTAATTACTAAAATGTAATACATTAAGGAATATTTCCAGGTATTTCCTAAAATATAAATATACTTGATTAAAGCTACAAGGGACTACAAGGCGCAACAAGGAATTACAAGTAACTACAAGGCGGGAGAAATGCCTAAAAGGAACTTGAAGAAGTACAAACAACTACAAGTAACTACAAGCAGATAGATACAAGCAACTACAAGAAGATAAAAATACATACA
>NC_087208.1:46945558-46950558 GCF_015104395.2 Macrobrachium nipponense | reverse complement strand
ACAGTCTTGTTTCACTTTACCAAAAACCAGGAGCCGTTACGAAACAATGTTTGTTCAGATTCCACAAAAACACTATTCAACACTAAATAAACTCTAAGAAATATCAAATATGAAATTCTCAAGTTATGAGTGATCAATTTACGTTACGTTAATATAATCTCAAGGATGTTGAGAGAGAGAGAGAGAGAGAGAGAGAGAGAGAGAGAGAAAGAGAGAGAGATGTTAACGCCTCGAGAATCTAAGATCTAATGAAATTCTTCTCCCTTGCGGAAACTGGACTGAGGAGATGACACAAAACGTTTTTGGCACAAATGCTTCCAGAAGCTTCGAAACAGACATATGTACCCGATCGAAACAGAGGCTGAACGATAATTAAGACTGACATGTTTTGATAACAACACGAAGACTCAATTCGATCGCTTATCAAACGTGTTGACAGATTAGGAAAGCAAATGGATCTCGCAGTTCCTCTAATCTCACAGTGCTGACATAATAGGGAAACAATCGTAGTTTTGAATGGATTAAGAAAATCTCTCTCTTTCACATTCTATGTTATATATATATTCTTTTACAATATGTTATGCGAAATCTGAACACACATTTAAAACATCCTATCTCTAAGCTATCTAGGAATCTGAAAAAATGTTGCACAATTCTACTTAACATTTTATACAGTCACAGAGGAGATATATGCATTTTGAAAGTAGCAATATATAATATGCCTCCCCCAAAAGATTTTTTATCACGGTGTTGAACCCAACGATTCGCAACAAGATAAATAATCAGCAACTAAATTGTTTTTGCAATGTGCTGCACTCTAAGTTATACTATTGCAGGCACAAAGACCACCTGGTCAGTCTTTGATTATGGGTTTTCATTCTCTGGATAAATGATAGTGGATTGTGATCAGACAACACTAAAATTTCTTCATTCCTAGGTCTATTCACATACACTTCAAATTTTTTCAATGCGATGATTAAGGCTAAAGTTTCCTTCTCGATTGTTGAGTATACTGTCTGATGTTTTTTTGATTTTGTAGACACGAAGCACACTTCTTGAAGTATAACAGCTCCAACGCCACAGTCCGACGCATCAACTTGTACCACAAATTTCTTGTCGAAGTCTGGAACTTGAAGTACTGGTCTTGAATTTAAAATGGCTTTTACCTTCTCAAAGGATTCTTGACACTCTGGAGTCCAAACAAACTTAGCTTTGGGACTAGTTAAGTGTGTCAAGGGAGTTACTATGGCTGGAAAGAAATTTGGGCAGAAAACGACGATATAATCCCAGCCATGCCTAAAATCCTCTGTAGCTGTTTCCTGGTAGTTAGGTGGGGTAGCCTTACGGATACCTTCTACATTAGCATTTACTGGATACTGGAGCAAGAAGGCCTTTCCCAACTTTAAACCCAAGATACTGTACAGTTGCCTTGCCAAACTAACTCTTCTCTAGGTTGACTGTTAGTCCTTCTTCTTGTAGTTTCTTGAAAACTTTCCTCAGAATCTTCAGATGTTCTTCCCACGTTGTAGAGTAAATCACGATGTCATCTAGTATACACCTACTCCTTCTAATGATCCTAGCATTGTTGATCCATCACTCGTTGAAATGTGCCTTGTGCATTCATCACGACCAAACAGCAAAACAGTATACTGATACAGTCCAAAAGGAGTAATAAAAGCTGACAGCAACTTGGCATTCTCATCTAAGGGAATTTGATAATATCCTTTCAACAAGTCTATCTTGGAAACAAACTTGGCTTGCCAATATTATCAAGTCAACTGATCTAAAAGAGCCACACTGATAGAATTCAGTTTCCTATTAAATTTGTTCCTGTTGTTTGGATAAGACTTAAAACCTGGGCGTTGTTGACTCTGGTATTTGACATTGTAAATTACCGTTTTTACTACTGATTATATTGTAATCTTCAATCAGTGTAGCAGCCTTGTCAAGTTTCTTCACCTCTCTCTCTCTCAAATAGGCTCTTATATGTTTAGGAATTCCTTTAAGATACTGTTCAAGACAAGTACCTCTTCTAAACTCATCAAAAGTTTTAACTTTAGCAGGCTTCTACCCCAACAAAGTTTGAAACACCTTCTCAAATTTGTAAGCATAATCTAAGAATGTTCCCTTCTCATCTTTTCTTAAATTTCTGAATCTTTCATTGTAATACTCTGGGGTCATCTGGTAAACTTGTAGCACACTGTGTTTAAGTACCTTGTAGTCTTCTTTACACTGATCAGCTGTTAAGGCTAGATAAGCACTTCTTCCTTTACCAATCAAGACACTTTGTAACAAAACTGTCCATTTATCTTCTGGCCATCCCATACCTGAAGCCACTTTCTCAAAGTGATCAAAAAACTCATCTGGAGCTTCTTCAGTAAACTTAGGGATTAACTTCTGTACTCTCACTACATCAATACAGGTTCTTGATTACCTTGGTAAGGGTTAGACGGTGTTACAGGTAATGTGGATCTAGCTCTTATCAATTCCATTTCCCTTTTATGTCTTGCAATTTCTCTTTCCTCTTCTGCTACTTTTTCTTCTTCTTTTTCTCTGCTTTCTTGTTTTTCCCTGTCTATTCTTTCTCTTTCAGCTTACATTCTCTCTCTTTCAGCATGCATTTTTAACTTAATCAAATTCTCTTCTGCTTCAATGCGTCCCTAACCTCTAAATCTTGGACCTTTTCTCTCTTTCTGCTTGCTTATTTATGAGATCAGCACGTGCTACGTTCAACAACTCTTGCGCCAATTCTAACTCATCTTCATCAGTTATTCTACCAGAGTTTATCAATGATTCCATAGCAATACATCTTATTTGTGCCTTTACCATACTAGTAGACACATAACCACCACATGCCACTGCTAAAGTGCTCCACTGTGCCTTAGTCAGAGCGGTTTCAGATAAAACTTGGATGGAAGGGGCTACTAAAAATTCCTGAACCTTGAACTGAGCCCTTTTCCTCTAAGTTATCAACTTACAATTCAATAAAATAAATGCAAAACAAAAAACTATATGGTCACTCTAACAAAATATATCCCTAACACCACCAGTATATACTATAGTGATAATGAAATCTGCTTTCCCTGGTCTCTGGGCACCATTAATAATGTTACGAAGTGCCAAGTATCTGGTTACTACGCTTACCATTCATTTATTGTTACCTCACAAAAACCAGACACCTGAACCCTCATCACAGGTATTAAACGACTGAATACTCTAAAGGCAACAGTGATCCCTTAACAACTTACCAGTATTACAGAAAATCAGACTAAGTTTCATCAAACGGAGGTTTTAGGTAATCTTGTAAGTAATTAAATTAATCAAAGGGCATCACTCCATCAACAACTTTAAAGTCTAAAGTATTTCCCTGATTTCAGAAGTCTAAGTATTTCCCTGATTTCAGAAGTCTAAGTACTTCCCTGGTTCTAAGTCACTTCAAGTAAATTGAAGGAAAGCTGATCAATTACCACTCTATGTTTCTACCTAACATCAATATAATCAAATGCAAATATACTGGTTATAAATGAAAATGCCTATAAAAATTTTAAATGCAAAAATTTATTATTAAACTCAAAATTTATAATTGAAATTCACAATATCATGGAAAATTACTGTTACTTGAAACCAAAGTAAATTTTAATTAATTCTTGCAGCAAATTAAGTAAAATTAAATAAAAATTAATTTATCATAAATGTCAAGAAAATTAATTCAATTGAAATTCAAAAGTGTCAGGCAATAATTGAAAATTTGAAATGAACTCACAAGTGCTTAACAATAATAAAACTTGAAAAGAATTCAAAGTAAATGAAAATGAATTCACAAGTGTTAAATTTAATTAAATGTGCAATGATTAAGCAATGAAAATAACTAAGTCAATTAAATTGTGAATGTAAACGAAAATACAGAAAAATGTGGACAGTATCAAAATAAAAAGGCACACTTCAACAAGAAAATGAAAAAATACACAAAATGAAACAAACACAAAACACAAAAATTTTCAATGTGTAAAACATTGTAACCATCAGTTTTTACCAAACCACTGTTCCTATCAGTTATTAGTTAAGCACTGTTCCTATCCGTTATTAGATTCTTACCAAACCATCATAACCATTAAATATTAGTTGCAATTAATCAACATATAATACACTTTACCTTTTTGATATACCAACTTCTTTCTTTGCTGCAGTCTTGTTTCACTTTATCAAAAAACCAGGAGCCGTTATGAAACAATGTTTGTTCAGATTCCACAAAAACACTATTCAACACTAAATAAACTCTAAGAAATATCAAATATGAAAATTCTCAAGTTACAAGTGACCAATTTACATTACGTTAATATAATCTAAGATCGAAGGGATGTCGAGAGAGAGAGAGAGAAAGAGAGAGAGAGAGAGAGAGAGAGAGAGCGAGAGATGTTAACGCCTCGAGAATCTAAGATCTAATGAAATTCTTCTCCCTCGTGGAAACTGGACTGAGGAGATGACACAAAATGTTTTTGGCACAAATGCTTCCAGAAGCTTCTAAACCTTACACAACTTCATATACAAAATGTGTAACCTGCACGTGGCTTTGATCAAAGACATACACGTATGAGACCGGTCTGCTCAACAGACACATACCTGATCGAAACGGAGCGATAATTAAGACTGACATGTTTTGATAAAAAACGCGAAGACTCAATTCAATCGCTTTATCAAATGTGTTGACAAACGGATCTCACATTCCTCTAATCTCAACAGTGCTGTCATAATAGGAAACATTCATAGTTTGGAATGGACAAAGAAACTCTCTCTCTTTCACATTCTACATTTATATATATATTCTTTTTACAAAATGTTATTGCGAAATCTGAACACACAAATTTAAAACATCCTATCTCTAAGCTATCTAGGAATCTGAAAAAAATGTGGGCACATTTTACATAACATATTTATATAGTCCCACAGAGGAGATATATGCATTTTGAAAGTAGTAATATATATATATATAGATATGATAT
>NC_087208.1:46928058-46935558 GCF_015104395.2 Macrobrachium nipponense | reverse complement strand
GAGTTATAGAATAATCTAATCGTAGTTCATACGGCTCCCCTCTGTTCTAAAACATATATTTATTTCCAGTATACTATCTTTTTTACATGATATGCTTCAGTTGGAATAATTTAAAAAAAAGTTATTTTTTTTTTTGTATTTCCTCTTTGTCATGTCTATTTACATTTTTTATTTATCGGGTGTTTCTTTGATGCCTGTTTTCCTTCTTGCACTTTATTTTTACTAAGAGCTTCACGTTAAAATACAAATTCTCCATTTCAACGCAAAAAGTCAAAATGGAATATGAATCCGCACTTCCAGTTGAAGAGATATTTTGAATATCAAACGTAACCTTCCCCATGATTATTTAGGCTAGCAGTGGCCTTTAGGCAATGCTCTGTGATTCCATCTTATTTTCTAGATCTTTTCTGAGTCACAACTTTACCACCAACGTTTCGACGTTTCAACCCATGTTCGTCTTAGCGAAGTAGGGTTACGAACAGCGCGCATAACATTTACTTTTGCACAATATCATTTTTGTTGTGGTTTCTCTTCATGGTATGAAAATGGAAAATATCTTTGCAAAAGGTCACTTTTAAAATAGACAGTGTTCTTGGTATCATTTTTTGTCGTCATTTTTCTTCACGAAATGAAAAAGAAATGTCTTTGCAAAAACTCACTTTTAAAATAGACAGATTACTTATTTTTTTCTAATTCTAAAGGGATTCCCATAGAAGAATTTTTTCTTGAATCACCGAATACCAGAAAGTATGAGCAGTTCTGGTAAGAATCGTTTAAGTCGGAAAAAGTAAACAAAGTGCATGTTATCCAGTCACTGCCTCCTAATTATATAATTACATGTTTGTTCATCTTTTGATTTCTTTATGCAATGCAAGAAAATCAGTGAACGAGTACCAAACAAAGTTATTACCTCGACAAGACACTTCGAAGGATGTTCTATCATTTCGTTTATCTATTACTAAATTCTCTTCTAATGACACGTCCATATTCATATAGATATATTAATCACCTGATCCTTGCAACATGGAATAGAGTAAAAATGTCCGGATTTGAAATGAGAGAAAGTCCAGCTGATTCGTCTCTGAAATCATGAATCACATTTTACTTCTGATACTTTTACCTAACTTCAACACAATGTCGCTGGAAATGTTAATATGTCCTTAACAATCTCAAGTTTCATTACTTCACCTCATTTCAATTGACAAGTGATCGAATTCTTTCTAGTAGAGAACATCCTGAAACTACTTCTACTCCAGCCAACTTCCTATCCTTTTTAGAAGTATAAACCCAGCGTCCATCTTTTCAAGATTGATAAAAAACAGTTATGAAGTATCTGATAGCACTTTAATTCTTATTCACTTCGCTTCATTCTACCTCATTCCATTTCAAACTAAAGAGAATTATTTCTTTCCAATAGAAACCTTTCCAGAAGGCATTCTGCTTGTAACAGTTTCCTGTCATATTTAGAAGTTTGTTGTTCTCTATGGAGTCATTTTATAGTAAATCTGTCAATAATAAGGGACTGTTACTCATTAGATTAAAACTAGAAGGCCTCACTTCACTTCATTTGTCACATAGGGCATTTTATTTAATTCAGATCCTTAGAAGCTGTTTGTCAATTGTGCATCTATTCAAGTTTAATCTATCAATAGAGGTGTTTTGACAAATATTAGAATCCATTTGAACAACTTAACTTCACTTTAGTTAACGACTGACTCTTTCGTTTCAGATTGAGGCCTTTTGAAAAACTTCCCTTTGAATCAATTTCCTATCTTCTCCTGAAGTTTGTTTATCCACTGTTCATCTCAGAATAAATTCGCCACTAAGAAATCTCTGATTGCTCAATAGATCCAACTTGGAACTCATAACTGAATTGTGCTTCAATTCAAGTCTACCAGGAAAGCTTTTCTGAGAAAACGTCCACTTGAATCCACTTCCTAAACTATGAATAAGTTTTTTGGTCCAAAAATAGGCTTTTCATGAATACTCTATTCAATATAAAATCTGATTGCTTTTCTCAATAGATCCAACTTGTAACACCTCACTCAGTTTCACTCAATTCGACCAAGAAACCTCTTCGGAGGTAACTTACACTTGAATCAACTTCCCAAACTCTCAAGGTAGTTTTTTTGTTGGGGGGGCGGGGGGCGTCAGGAAATGCTCCTGCCATGAATGCTCTATTCAGTATGAAGTCTGATTACTTATCCCAAGATATTCAACATCTAACACTGCACAAAATTTCACTTTAAGAAAGCACTTCTCAGAAACCTTCCACCTAAATCAACTTCGCAACCTCTTAAGAAGTATTATTTGGGTTTAGAAATGCATTTTTCTTGAATGCTCGAGTTTATTTAAAGTATCTAATTTCTTCTCTGATCTTGTAAACCCAGGGGCTTACAAGGTGGAGTCAAGATTGACAACACATTGATTTCTGTGATGACTTGCACCCATTGATACCTGCCCATTGAGATCGAGGTAAGAGCTGTTGGCCAGGTCGTCACTCCCAACACCTACAACAAGAATACAAACACAGGATTTACCAGATGTGATCCTGGAGAGAAATGATGTTGACTGCATCTTCACACCTACTTGAAATTATCAAATTGAAAATTATATATGTAAGTGAGATACACTACTGAATCTATCAAATGTAAGCTTATATATCCTAGTAAGTAAAATCTATATTATGTTTTGACATGAAACACTGAATTAGAATGATCTCACTGGAATCCTGTTAAATGTGAAGGTCACTTGTGTTAAGCCACTTATAACTTTGATAAAAAAAAAAAAAAAAAAAAAAAAAACTGAATGGCACAAATTCTCAATGCAGTTGACAACTTTTAATGAATTATCAGGAAATGCAAGATAAACCGGATGTCAAAGTTTGATTCCATGAGTGCAAAGCTCGAATTTGGTCAACTTTTATTCACGTGCCAAATGTATTAGCTTGAGTGCTGTTTCCGACGACTGGAAAAGCAAAGCCTATTGTTCGGCTTATTCTGGAAAATTAAAATGCATTTGCTGAGTTCATTCTGCAATATGGATTTACAGTTTGCCTAGAAAAAAATCTATTATTGTACTGATAATCACTACAGTTTTTATTATTATTGAGACATAAACAGGTCACTATACAACACTCATGCTTACAAGCACATGCACAGATTTGAATCTGTAATGAACTAACTATCAGGTAGCAGTTATAATGTCAATATACGCACCGTAGATTTGTCAGGAACGGACCAATTGCTGTTATATTTTGCCGTCAATCTATCGTGTACTCTAGCTGCAAGATGGCGTTGCTTATAATGAAGATTTGGTTTGTTTCTTCACATACTTGTCAGAGGAATTAAGGAATAGCTTATGCTTGGATTCTCCAAAATTTTACCAAAAGGTGGGTCTTGGGATTAGCAGCCTATGACTGACGTGTTGGAGATATTACTGGCACCCTTTGATAGTTCTTGGTGTTTACATCCAAAGCCTTTATCCTATCTTGTAGCCTATCATTTCTCCTTCCCGGCAAATCTTCACAGAGTGTGTCCAAAATGAATGACCTTCATCTCCCCTGAGAAAATATGAATGTCTGACTATACCAGTTTTCATCGTTGTTCAGAGTGGTATCACTCGTGATCTTCCATTACCCCGGTCGTTGGGTCAAGTCCGACTAAAGCCATGATAGATTTCCACCATGCATGACCTCACAGTTCCTGTTACCATCACATATGACCTGACTGTCACTTTGGGCTAAGGATGGGAGGTTTTCGGGGAGTAAATAGGGCTAAATGCTGAGTCGTCAGTAGCCATTTTCCTTTTCCCCCAGGTCTTACGTGGGTGGAGAGGCGCTAGGAGTTCTGATTGTATATAAGAAACATTAAATTCAAAATTATTTTTATCGTTTATCAAAGTAAAATACCTGCCATAACTTCAATTTTACTTGGATACTCCTCAACACATGTAAAAAATAAATTTACGTTTACATAAATGACACCTATGCGAAAAGACATTATTAAAAATAAACATAATGCTTTTATATACAATACATTTTCATATAGCTCTGCCACACTTTTGGCTACCTTTCCTTAGGTCAGTCCGCTCCGTTCACAGACCCATTACTCTGGATGACGCAAAACCGTCACTGGACAATAAAGAACAAGAGGCGGCGATGCGTAGCAGCGTAGGCTGTCACAAAGGCTGAGGTTCGACAGAGATTCAACGGACCATACAAACCAGTGCGTTCTACAGGGGCTTGAATAACATGGAAAGGTGGGCACCGTGTACAAAGGATAATCATGCTGAGTGTCCTGGATTTCATAGAGAACCTTAGCTTGTGTGTGTGTGTGTATATATATTATTAGATATTATATATTAATATATATATATTAGATATATTATATTAGATTATATAATAATATATATATATATAATATATATTATATGAATATACATATATATACATACATATATATATAGTATATATATCATACAACATTCTATTATATATATAATAATATTATATATTATCTATTATATATATATTATATTTATATATAATATAAATATAGTATATATATACATTATATATATATATATATATATATATATATATATATCTATATATATATATACTATTAATTCTATATAATATATTATATATATTAATTATATAAATATAGTCTATGATATGCGCACACACACACACACACACACATATATATATTTATATATATATATATATATATATATATATATATATATATATATATATATATATATATATATGTTTTACTTCAGATTACACTCTCATCAAGATGCAAACGTAAAAATAAGCCCAAGTTTCCGTGCATAAGCGTAATTAACTATGTACTGGTTATAATTATAATTACCATATCGTTTTCCAGGTGGATTATCCTGTATCCCTGATTACTGGCCTAGAATATCTGAACCTTCATTATGTTTCAAACACGGAAGGACATTTAACTAAACACAAACCTCATGCAAAATGATAACAAACTTATTATTGTGTTTAGCAGTACATTGTGCTGCTTAAGCTAAGTAATGGATGCCATGCAAGAAACGTGAATTTTGAACCTACCGTTCTCCATGTACAGAGGAACTGACGGTATGGAGGGTGGAGTTGGTGGTGTACCGAGAATTCCGCTTGGTGGTAGATCGACCTCTCTCTCTGGATTACGATGTGGCAGAAGGAGAAGAAGAACAAAAAGAAGAAGAAAGAAGAAGAAGAAGAAAAAGAAGAAGAAGAAAAAGAAGACCAAATCGTTAAAAAAGTAAACAATTGAACAGATATTGATAAATGAATAGAAGCCTGATTATTGAGTTATTTACCACTCTTGACAAAAGGAATCCAAACTGTATGAAGCTAAACATGAAGTATTAATTGGCAAAGATTTGGCATTGCTAAGACATGAATGAAGTTGCATTATTTTGTTATTTCCCAGGCTACAAAATATTTTGTAGGAATTTTTTGTATTTAAAGTTGCTTTATATAGTTATAATATATATATATATATATATATATATATATATTATATATATTATATATATATATATATATATTATATAGAGTGTGTGTGTGTGTGTATGTATGCATGTATGTATATACGTACGTATAGATATATATAATATATATATTATATATATATATATATATATATATATATATATATATATATATATATATATATATATATATATATTCCAAAGCCACAATCTTAGACCTGAGCCTACCTCAAAATCACCTCAAATATGGCCTACCCAATCAAAATTAATCTAATATTTCGCATAGTATGAGCATTCTACTTTCTACAAACTACAAAATCTTCAAGGCATTCCTTTCCTCGAAGGTGACACCTACCAGCTTTGTTCTTGTTTCTCGAGGAATAGTTCCAACAGAGGGAGTTGAACATTGTTGTGCAATTATCTCTGGCACAAGATCTCCTCATCATTCGGCCAAAGTTTGTAGACATGAAACTGAGGAGACAGTGGAAAATTAATGAAGGTTCTGGCGAAGACAGGAAATTTAGTTGAAGACGCACAAGTTGCATATACGTAAGAATATATATCAAAAGTTTATGTCTGGGTAGATTCTCTTATTGTTTATTAGATGGCAGTTTGGTTGAGCTCTTTTTAACCATTATTCTGTTTATCATTAATTGCAAGTAAGCAAATAGTATCATAAGTAATTGAACTGAACCCTCAAGTGAAAAGTAATAAATTTATTGGAAGGTTATGCATCATGTAAATGTGTATAGATAATATCTTGCAAAAAATTCATTTTAAAAAATCATATTGATATCCATTTAACCTTATATATAAAAATTATGAATATAATAGAAAGTCAGCTGTAAGGTGGAAAATGTCAAAACAAAATACAGAAAAATTAAAAAAAAATATTTATTATAAAAATATCCAGGATAAATTCCCAGAGTTCAAAATACCTTAACTAATGATATTTAAAAGGCCCTTTATCGATAGATTTAGGCCCCTTACCTGTAGATTATAGGGTTGAGACAAGAATGTATGAAAGGCAAAAGTCCCAGGTAGATTCTGATGTTATACACGAGAGGTTTGAAGGATTCCCTCGACAGGCCATTCTTTAGGATGACGAAGAATATAATCTTAGGTCCCCAGCAGGCCATGAACAGAATGATGACTAAGATCAACATTTTGATCACCTGGAAAGAGAGATTAATTTTTAAAAAATTTACCAGATGTCATAGAGAATTGTTTAGATTTATGTCTATGTATGAATGTCTATAGTATCATATGAAGTTAAAAGTCAGAATCAATAAAAAAAGGAGGAATTTCATCTTTAGGTAAAAATAAAATACTATTGTGAATAAATGGAGCTAGTCACTAATTTCAATAACAAAACAAAGATCTACGTTACACCAAATCTGAAAAGAACACTAATGTGAATTAAAATCTATAACTTAATCTTGTATAAAATATAACTTTTATTCCATTTCATAAAGTTATTTCTCTATGGTTTAATAAATCACAGAAATATCGTATATGATGTACATTCTGTATGAAATAAATCTATCACTTAATGTCAGGTATTTAAGTATTTCACCTTAATGGAAAAATACAAGAAAAACTATATCACAAATAAAACTTGAAGTTAACAAGCAGACCCTACCTGCTTCCGTGCTTGCTTGACCTCCTCGCCCGACCTCTGCCTGTGCACGCACCTCTTCAGTGGGCAGGCCGCGTGCAGGAGAGCCAGACCTGACGTGGTCGACGGGGAGGGCTGCACCAATCCGGAGGTGACGGAGGCAGACGCCAAAGAGTTATGGGACGAGATGCTGTGTCGAGAATCCCACCGCGTACTAAAGGAAAAGGGTATAGAGATGTTGGGACAGTGGGGTATAAGGATGTCACACACAAAGGGAAGAGAAGTTGATAAGGAAGATTCACGGGTGCAGGGAAGAGAAGAGAAACGAAGTGATGTGGATTATTATGTGGAATATGAACAGCGGGGCT
>NC_087208.1:46893058-46915558 GCF_015104395.2 Macrobrachium nipponense | reverse complement strand
TATTTCCTTGATGCTCTTACCATACAGCTTGATGTCGTCCATGAACATCAGATGGTTGATTTTGTTGCTCTTTTCTTGAGTTGGTACCCGGCATCCATCTTCTGTAGTACTTTTGTCATGGGAATCATGGCTACTACGAAAAGAGTAGTGGGGACAGTGAGTCGCCCTGGAAGATCCCTCTCCTGATATTAACCTCTGCTAGTCTTATTCCAGAGCTTGTAAGTATTGTATTCCAGTTGCGCATTGTATTTTTGAGGAAGCTGATGGTATTTCCTCTGCCCCATATATTTTCAGGCATTCTATTAGCCATGTGTGTGGTATCATGTCGAAAGGCTTTCTTATAGTCTATCCATGCCATGCTTAGGTTGGTTTTCCTTCTCCTACTGTTCTTCATTACCATTTGTGTCTATCAGGAGCTGGTTTTTCTTTTGTGCTACTACTTCCTTCTGACAGCCTTTCTGTTGGTAGGGGATGGTGTTTGTCTCCTCTAGGTAGTTGTATAGCCTTTCACTGATGATACCTGTAGTAACTTCCACATTATTGGTAGGCAGGTGATAGGCCTGTAGTTACTGGCTATATTTCCCTTACTCTTGTCTTTTTGTACTAAGGATGTTCTTCCTGTGGTCATCCATTTGGTGCTTGGTGATTTGAGATACAATGCTGGAGTTGTTCTGCTATTCGTGGGTGAGGGCTTGAAGTTTTTGAGCCAGTATTATTATTATTATATTATTATATTATTATTATTATAGTATTATTATTATTATTATTATTATTATTATTATTTTTATTATTATTATTATTATTATTATATTATTATTATTATTATTATATTATATTATTATTATTATTATTGTTGTTGTTGTTGAAAAGGATTGCTGCATCAGCTCCATTAATTTTGTAAAGAGTCTTCTCTATTTTCCTTTTCCTTATTTAGGATTGCTCAATTTTGCTGAAAACTGGCAAGCAACGTGCCAAAAGGGATCGTCAAATCCGGTGTAGCATATGACTACACCGGATTTGACGATCCCCTTTGGCACGTTGCTTGCCAGTTTCAGCCACATTGAGAAATCCTTAATAAAGAAAGAGAAGACTCTATACAAAATTAATGGAGCTGCTGCAGCAATGCTTTTCAACAAGACTTGTTTAAAAGAGGGTCTACTCCCAAGATATTGTTATTATTATTATTATTATTATTATTATTATTATTATTCTTATTATATTATTATTATTATTACAGTGATAATAATTAACAATAATGATTATTAATAGCAACAACCAATAACAATAATAATAATAATAATAATAATAATAATAATAATAATAATAATAATAATAATAATAATATAATAATAATAATAATAGTAATGTTCTAAGAGGTCCACAATAACAAAAAAAAAAAATTGTGAGTTCGTGTATAATTTTAAAAACCCTTTACAAAGCTACAGGGAAGGGTTCGAAAGCTTTTTTGTTTTTTGTAAAGGGTTTAAAATTATTATACACGAACTCACAAATTTTTTTTTTTCTTTTTTTATTATTGTGGATCTTTTTAAAACAATATATATATATATATATATATATAATATACTCTCGCGATAGGGAGAGTTTTTCAAATGATAGTAATTTCTCTGTATCTTCAGCTTTCCCAACTTGTATATGGGGGGGGGGGGGGGGGGGCGGGGGTCTCTGTTTGTTACTAGTCTTCATCTTCTGCGAACATGCACCATTAATAATATATATTGTATATACAGAGCATCACCAGCTAAAAGACATTACCTCGTAACATTACGGGTTCCTTTATCCCTAGCCATAGAAGCCACTATGATGCTATTTCCGGACACCCCGACGAGGAACGTGAGGGCGTGGGTGACCACGATGGGCACGAAGCTCGGATTGGCCTTGTAGGGCTTCCGCATCTCCTGCGGGTCGTTCATAGGGATGCAGTTGTTCCAGACGAAGGTCTTGTTCTTCTGCGTGAACACGCAGAAGCTGGGAGCTCCGGAGAGCTGGTCCTCGTAGTTGAGGGCGTCCGTGGCATTCTCCAGGGGCGTGTAGCTGAAGGAAGAGGAGGAGGAGGCGTTGGCGAAGAAGGGCCAGAGGGCGTCGCTACTGGTGGTACTGCTGCTACTGCTGGTGATGAAGGCCTCCAACCCTCCTCCTCCTCCATCGACTTCCTGGGAGCTCCTGAAGTAGTCCAGGGCGTAGTCTGGTTCCTCCTGGATGGACAGGGAGATGTCGTAGGATCTCAAGAGAGCGTCGCTGATATTCATCTTTGGGGCGGGGCGCTGAAATGGGGGCCTTTGGAATTCGGAGTTTGGTCTCTGGGCGCCTGGGGGTGTTTCTTTTACTTTACCAATGATGGGATATATATAATTTTCTTTGTTGCATCTTAACTTATTTAAGTATTTGTCTTGATTAAATATTAAAGTAACACTTTTTTCATAAATTTAGTGCTGTGGTTCTGTTAAGTTAATGTTGTTTTTTTTATTTATATCACCAGCTCTTGCCTACTAATTATTTAATTTTGTTATTTATTATAGTAACACTATTTTTTCACTTTTGTTGTCCTGTGGTTATGCTAACTCAAGTGAATATTCTTTTTTCATTGATTACAATAACACATTACTTTAACACCTTCCTTGTTTCTCGAATTACTTTCTCTAGTTCGGTTAACCTAAGTAAAGTTTGTTATCTTTTTTTTATTTATTACACTGACATCTTACTTTTTCCACTTATTCGTTTTGTGATTGTTTTAAACTGAGGAATTGATCTATCTTCCTGATTTAATACAAGAACACTATTTTATTTTTATTTTGTTTACTTATTTCTAACTATGGGGTTTATATTTGCCATGAATCACAATCACCTATTCTGAGATCGACTTTAAAACACACGAATTTTGACACCTTTCTGTTCCATGGTGACCTCAAAGTCAGTCTTTGATTCCTGTCTCATACATTTTTCTGTTTATTTCTTCCCTATTATTGTCTATTGGTTAATTTCTGTTTCACCCTTTTACTGTTTATATCTTCCTTAATTCTGTCTATTGGTTAATTTCTATTTCACACTTTTTCTGTTTATATCTTCCTTATTTCTGTTTATTGGTTAAATTCTGTTTCACACTTTTTCTGTTTATATCTTCCTTATTTCTGTCTATTGGTTAATTTCTATTCCACACTTTTTCTGTATATATCTTCCTTATTTCTGTCTATTAGTTCATTTTCGTTTTGGACTTTTTTCTGTCTTTTGTTTAGTCAGTTTCTGTGCATTACTCTTTACTTGTCATAACATTATTGCAGGCTGGATGTACCGTTAAACTTCATGTCTGTATATAATCACTGTCCCATTTCAGATTTTTCTACTTCTTGTCCACAACTGAACGACAAAGTGGAAAAAAGTCAGTTTCTACTTTCCCAAGAGCCAAATCTATTCGCTTTTAACCAATTTTTCCGTCGCCTTCCAGCCACTACGAGAGGTATGACGTCGTACGATTCAGCCATTTTGCTCTCACTGACTACAAAACTATATAAACGAGATAGTCTAACATATTTCCAGTTTTCTCATTAAAGCATTTGTCCTCAATTTTATGGTTCATTTCACATCACGAAAGTTCTTGAGCACTATATGGATATCTGAGATTGCTAGAAAAAAATAGACATTATTGAAAGATGTATATAATTAGTGTACATAATTTGGCAGATAAAAATATAAATGAGATACGTAATTTATATATGAAACGATCAGCTAACCAATGTCTCTCTCTCTAATATATATATATATATATATATATATATATATATATATATATATATATATATTATATATATATATATATATATATATATATATATATATATATATATATATATATATATATATATATATATATATCTATATATATATATATATATATATATATATATATATATATATATATATATATATATATATATATATATATATATATATATATATATATATCATATATATATATATATATATATATATATATATATATATATATATATATATATATATATATATATATATATAATCATTAGCAACTAACAGACTAATTGTATTCCTAATAATAAAAAGATAACTCAAAACAAAAGGAATTAAGGAATTACAAAATCATCATAAAATGTAACAATTAACTTCACATTTAAGAATTAAGTTCAATAAGAACGGTCTCTGTATCACCTGTCAAATACAGGTAACAAAACTTTTCTTTAAATGAAGGATATCAACGTTAAAACGCACCATATTCTAATTTATAAAATCAGTAAATTTATATGCAAAATCACGGATATAATATATTTGTTATAATGTAGGGTGAATATCTTCATGAATAAAGAACAGTTCAGTTAACAAATGCTAAAATGTTAACATATTCACTAGAATATTAATTATGATGAAAATTACAAAACGACAAAAAAATATAGAATGTCAGATCAAATTTAATTAGTCTCGAACAGAAGTAAAATGTAAATTTTTGATTATGGCAACATGACAGAATTAATAATGAAAAGGATATCTTATTCCTTCAAGCTAGTGTTTATTCTTGAATGATAAATTCACGATTAAGTTATTAGCACACAAATTCAAATAATTTTCTGATATAAGAAAAAAAAACTTTTAATGAAGTGTATCAGAATATTCAAGGTTTAAAAAAAACATCAGATCTAAATTTCTGTTAAAAGACACAGTATTTTACCTTCCAAGAGACCATGTGATATCTAAGGTCACTTAAGAGCTTAAGAAGAGTGTATGCAATCGAAAGTAAGTACGTATGGGGATGTATGCATGTGTATGTATTAATAAATCGTGAAAAAATATTCTACCTTAGAGCTAAGGAAATATGTATGCAATCAAGACACAGTATGTATGCACGTGCATGCACGTGCATTCATTCATAATTCTTAAAAAAGTATTCAATCGAGTTAATTATGTATGAAAATGCTTGCGTGTGCATACACCAGTTAATCGTAAAGAACAAGATCATTTAAAATTATTTTCATAAATGACCCCGGGTTCACTAATGACTAATTACAGCACACAGGCGATTAGCTGGAAAAAGCATGAATTCTTAATGAAACTTGGGCGCCCTTCAATGACACAGGCTATTATGAGAGATAAACGTTCGCTTCTAAAATATTTGCCTACTTAGTCTATATACCGACGAGCTCAGTTTCGTCTTTTTTTACGAGATTTTGAGCTCGTAATATCTACTTGAGGTGGGATTTTAAATTTAGATAAATTTTCTTGGTTTGATATATATTCTACGTCATTTGCCATGTGCTGGAGTCACTAAAATGAAACAATATTCATCCGATAGTAATTTGTATAACAACTTTACTGAAGTCTTCATAAATTCTACTGAAACCGATCATAACATTTCACAGCCAACCCACCGAAAATAACCTTATGTACTTATATATACTTTTCGCTCTCGTAAATATGGATTTAAATTATCCTAGAACGAGAATCGACGGCAAGGGCAACTTAATGCATTTATCTAAGCCAAGGTCCTAAACATATGGTAAATTATAAGGAATATGCAGATAAGCTGGGTACAGGAATAACAGAAATGAACTAGTCACTATTTGTCAGAATAATGGAAATCAAATCAGCTGGTTTTAAAGATCGCTGATTCTATATATATATATATATATATATATATATATATATATATATATATATATATATATATATATATATATATATATATATATATATGTAAGGGTGTTACGCACCCTTGTATTTTTTCTTGTCTCGGACGATCGAAACGGTTGTTTCGGGTGTTTCCCGTGAGGGTCGTTTCACCTCTTGTTATTGGTAGAAGAGGTGGTGAGGTAAGGTAACGTCCGACAGCCCGTGTCTGACTGCTTCAGTCAGTAAGATACAGAGAACCTGAGAAGGTTATAAGCAGCATGGGGGTTTCCTTGCAGTCACGGTTGGAGTCCGTAATGGCTATTTGGTTACGACTCAGGACCTGCAGGGTTAAGGACGTGCATAAAGATGTTCAGCAGAGCCAGTTTTGTTCTGGGTTAGCAGCTTCGTCTGTGTTATGTTGAGGACCACGGCTTCAGAGTTGCAGCTTCGTCTGTGTTCTCCTGAAGGGCAGTTTCGTCTGCTTTGTGTGTGCAGCTTCGTCTGTGCTCTCCTGAAGGGCAGCTTCGTCTGTGTTGTGTGTACAGCTTCGGCTGGGTGAATTTCTTCAGGAGGTGGGATTCATAGTGGGTCCTCAGGTGTTATCTCTGCAAGTTGCCACGGTTTCCTGGGTGTTGAGTGTCCTGTAGCATTTAATGCATAAGGCTTTAGTGCCTTCGGTTTTCCCCAGTGTTTTGATATAATGCTTAAGGTAATTATGAAATTGAAACTGTGTATTTATGGCATAATTTGTAACCCTGCTTTTGATTTTTATGGTCCATTATTAATTTGTTTCTATAGTTGTAAACGTATGTTTTCTTGTTAAACTATTTGCTAACTGCTCGTATTAAGGTTACTGTATTAACCCTTAAACGCCGACTGGACGTATTTTACGTCGAGATAAATTGTCTGTCGGGTGCCGACTGGACGTATTTTACGTCGACATACAAAAGTTTTTTTTAAAATTCGCGGAAAAATACTTATAGGCCTACCAGCCTAAAAACTTTGTTTTTGAATCACGCGCCTTGGGGGATGCTGGGAGTCCACGGATCAAGGCCTTGTTTTGTTTGAAGCGTGACCCAGGTGCGCATGCGCGATATCCCTTCTTCTCGCTCCAGCCAGCATCAGTAGCGCACCATCCGAGAGCGATCTTTCGTGAAAAGCGTGTTTTTCTGGACTTGTGCGAGACTTTGAGCATGTATTGCTACAAGACATTCGTAGATATGTTCTCAACGACGTGGTGGAACCGTGAAAGGCGCGTTTTACCCGTCGGAAGGGATCGTGTAAGGCGAGTTTTGGACAGGATGCTGGCGAGGGGAGGGGCCAAGCACCCGAGCATGACCCCGCGCCTCAAGGCCGTTCTGTGCGGCCACGTGTGGCTGAAAGTGTTTCGGGAAACACATCGTTTGCCTTTGGTTACCCCTAGAAAGCATGTGGGGCGTCCTTAGGGGCATTCGTAGGCATTTGGGAGGCCTCCAACCAAGGGACATAGACGAATATCTTTCGGAGCTTGATCGGGAACATGTCGCAAGTCCTCATTTTGATGGCGGATGGTCATCGAGTGATGAGGACATCAGTCCCGATGAAAGTGAGGATGAATATTTGCCCCCAATGTCCGTTCGAGGCTCACATCCCGAAAGTGAGCTCGAATTCAGTGCATACGAGGGGGAATCTGAGGGGAGGGGGAGGGGGGAGGGTGGGGATACGGGCTCAAGTTTTATCGCAGAGGACGATACAGAAAGTGAGGGCCTAAGTGAGGGTGATGGGCCACAAGGGGGGGGGTGGGGTAGTGTGCATCGTGCCCGCACCGTGCTTGTCGCGCGCGCAACGGGCACGTAGAAGGTCGGCTCGTCGCGCCAGCCAAGGTGAAGGTCGGTCGTCGGAGAGTGACGAGGGGTGGACGGAGGACCCCACCCCCTCCTAACATGCACCCCTTCACGGCAACCCCTGGGATGACGTACGTACCCCTGATGTTTGGGATTCATCCAGCTTTTCCTGACGCGGGAAAAGGGAAATTGCTGGAATACCTGGTACACGAGACGTGGACTACGCTCCGGTACTGCCGATAGAGCTGAAGACGACCTGTCGTAGTAACCCTGGGCGGGGTTGCAACCCTTTCATGACATGGCACCCTTTTTTTTGGGGCTCCACATTTATTTTGGTTTGACACCTGCTATCGACGTCAGGCAATATGGAAGAGAAGTTATTTTTGATATATGCCGAAGTGCCTGGCGTTATGTCCCGTGATAATTTCCTGGCGATGGACAGGTACTTCAACGCCTTCAAAACCGAAGGGGCCATACCCCGGAATAAAGGGATGACGCCTCATTTTAGTGCGCAGTGTTGGGATTATATCCGTGAGCGGTGTAGTTAATCTCGTGATTCCTGGAAAAAGAAAAAAACTGTTTTCTTTGGATGGGGGATGATGCTTACAAAGGACGTTTCTTAGTATAAAAGTGTATAACCCCAGAAGCCAAGAAATATGGTGTGAAATTCTTTCTCATACCGAGGCCAACACTGGGATACGTTGTGGACTTTTCAGTGTATACCGGGGTATTCTCCACGCTGCGGAACACTGTATTCAACCTTGTGGGGACGTTTCCGTAACCAGGGATATCACCTGTTTATGGATAATTATTATAACTCGATCCCTGCCCAGGGAACTGTATGAAGCAGGTGTTCACGTCAGTGGGTACCCTTCGGTGGTGCGTGGGGCGCGAATGTCCTCAAGAGGTTCGCTAGTCATCCGCACCCACCTGGCAAGAGGAGAGACAGAGTGGCGGCGGAAGGGCGCTGTCTTCGTCATCTGTTGGAAGGGTGTCCGACTCGTCCCATGGTTACGACGAGTCATGAACCCCATCCAAGGAAGAGATCGTACAGCGGAAGAAGACAGCGACAGACAGAGTTGTGTTTTGAGGAGTTTGTCGTACCGAGCGGCCTACTTGTCATTGGGCAATACAAACAGGCACATGGAGGAGTTTGATCTCTTTGATCAGCTAATCCAGTACTATCCCTTCGCCAGGAGAACCAGAAGGTGGACACAGAAGCTCCTCAAACAATACATCCTTCAGTTGGCCCTCCAAAAATGCCTACATACTGTACTGTGGGGTACCAGCGGTGACAATCTTCCGAGGTGACCACGCACATTCTAGAGGTAGGGGCCGGGAATGCCCTCATCAACTTTCGATCCCGATGAGTGGCCTTCCCTAACTGACCCCCTGCCCCGAGCTTGCAGATCTGCCCCTAGAGGAAAGGGCAGATAGGAGGGCCCAACTTCGCTCGACCTGCCGCCGCCCCTGCTGCCGCCGTCCCTGCTGACGACGCCCCTGCTGACGACCCCGGGGGGGGGGCCCCTGCTGACGACGCCCCTGCTGCCGCCACCCCTGCTGCCGCCGCCCCTGCTGCCCGCCGCCCCTGCTGACGACGCCCCTGCTGTCGCCGCCCTGCTGACGACACCCCTGCTGTCGCCGCCCCCCCTGCTGAACGACGCCCCACTGCTGACGACGCCCCCTCTGCTGCCGGCCCCGCCATCACCGCTTCTCGTCGGTAGTGGGACCCTGCGTGTCGGCTGCAGCCAGGGGAACACATACTGGAGGGCCTTAGAAGGGCGAAGGCAGAAACGGTGCCAGGTGTGCCATATGAATGGCAGAAGGAGAGACACCCGGTTCTTCTGTCGTCTCTGCAAAGTTGCTCTTTGCAGGATAGGGGAGTGTGACCGAAAGTATCACACTAACGGTCATGTATTGGAGCGCGCCCCCCTAAAACCGACAGCGGGAGGCGACGGGGCCGCCGGGTCCATCAGCAGTAAGGGCGCGCGTCTCCTCCTCCACCTGTACTCGTCATGTCGAGTGGAAAAAAAATGCAAGACTCTTCAATGGAGGAGGGAGAGGAATAAAACAAGAATAGAACGAAGGAGTCAGGATTACGAGTGAGTATTCTGACATTTGTATTTTATTTTGTAATTTAGTATTTATTTATTTAAAATTTTTTATATATGAATGTGTGATGGATGAATAATAAGACATTTCATTGTATGCGAAAAGAGAAGTGTCACCGCATTCCTTTTATGTTAGTATTGGTACCAGAATCGAAGAATGTAATATATTTTATTTTAACGTATAAAAAAAAATTATTAGTATATATATATAATAGATATATATATATATATAGAGATATATAGATATAGTTAGATATATGATATATATATAGCTATATATATATAGATATATATGTATATATAGGATATATATATGTATATAGATATATATAGATACTATATATATATAGTATAGTATGATATATATATTTATATATAGATTATGAGATAGATATATATATATATAGTAGATATATATAGAATATATATATAGATATATATATATATATATATAGATATATATATATATATATATAAATATATATATATATATATATATATATATATATATATATATATATATATATATATATATATAATAGATAGATATATATAGATAGATATATATATATATATATGATAATATATATATATATATATATATATATATATATAGATATATATAATATATATATATATATATATATATATATATATATATATATATATATATATATATATATATATATGATATATATATATATATATATATAAATTTGGGGTTTTTTTGGGGGGTAAGCAAATTACTTACAGTCTAGTAATATTCAATCATTTACCTTCACTTTAAAACAAATTGCAAGTCTCTGAACAATATCTCGATTTATGGTGAATATTTGAAAAAAAATATTTTTATTCCGTCCGCGCGCCGATTCTCGGCCGAAAATCTCGGAAACGCGTAGTCACATTCTCCTAATATTGTACCTTTCATATTACGCTTATTTTATAGTTTTATATATGGAAATGTGCGCAAAAACATTGCACAAAATATAACAAAAAATATTGGAAGGTTGTAGCATTATCATTTTTGAAATATTTGCATATAAGTACGATAAGTACGAAAAAAACTACGATCGGTCAACTTTTGACTCAACCGAAAAGGTCAAAAAAACGCATTTATAAACATAAAAATCTTACAGTCTAGTAATATTCAATCATTTATCTTCATTTTAAAACATATTGCAAGTCTCTAGAACAATATCTCGATTTCGGTGAATTTTTGAAAAAAAAATATTTTTTTCCCCGCGCGCGACGATTTTCGGCCGAAAATCTTCGGAAACGCGTAGGTCACATTCTATAATATTTGAGCCTTTTCATTATTACGCTTTTTTTAAAGGGGTTTATATATGGAAATGTGCGCAAAAACATGCACAATATAACAAAAAAATATTGGAAGGTTGTAGCATTATATTTTTGAAATATTTGCATATAAAGTAGATAAGTACGAAAAAAAACTACGATCGGTCAACAACTTGACTCAACGAAAAGGTCAATAAACGCATATATAACATAAAAATCTTACAGTCTAGAATATCAATCATTTATCTTCATTTTAAAACATATTGCAAGTCTCTAGAACAATATCTCGATTTCTGGTGAATTTTTGAAAAAAAAAATATTTTTTCCCCTCCGCGCGGACGATTTCGGCCGAAAATCTCGGAAACGCGTAGGTCACATTCTCCTAATATTTGAGCCTTTTTCATATTACGCTTTTTTTTAAGGGTTTATGATATGGAAATGTGCGCAAAAACAGCACAATATAACAAAAATTATTGGAAGGTTTGTAGCATTATCATTTCGAAAATATTGCATAAAAGTACGATAAGTACGAAAAAAAACTACGACGGTCAACTTTGGACTCAACCGAAAAGGTCAAAAAACGCATTTATAACATAAAAATCTACAGTCTGTATATTCAATCATTTATCTTCATTTAAAAACATATTGCAAAGTCTCTAGAACAAATATCTCGATTTATGGTGAATATTTGAAAAAAATATTTTTATTCCGTCCTGCGCGCCGATTCTCGGCCGAAAATCTCGGAAAAACGCGTAGGTCACATTCTCCTTTTTTTAATATTTGTGCCTTTCCCTATACGCTTTTTTTTATAGTTTTATAATATGAAAATGTGCGCAAAAACAGCACAAATATAAAAAAATTATGGAAGGTTGTACATTTATCATTTTCGGAATATTTGCATATAAAGTACGATAAGTACGAAAAAAAAACTACGATCGGTCAACTTTGATCAACGAAAAGGTCAAAAAACGCATTTATAACATAAAAATTCTTACAGTCTAGTAATATTCAATCATTTATCTTTTCATTTAAAACTATTGCAAGTCTCTGAACAATATCTCGATTTCTGGTGAATTTTTGAAAAAAATATTTTTTTTTTCCCCTCCTGCGCGACGATTTTCGGCCGAAAAATCTCGGGAAACGCGTAGGGTCACATTCTCCTAATATTGAGCCTTTTCAATATTACGCTTTTTTTAAAGGTTTTATATATGGAAATGTGCGCAAAAAACATGCACAATATAACAAAAATTATTGGAAGGTTGTAGCATTTTTTTTTATCATTTTTGAAATATTGCATATAAAGTACGATAAGTACGAAAAAAACTACGATCGGTCAACTTTGACTCAACCGAAAAGGTCAAAAAAACGATTTATAACATAAAAATCGTACAGTCTAGAATATCAATCATTTATCTTCATTTTAAAACATATTGCAAGCTCTAGAAACAATATCTCGATTTATGGTGAATATTGAAAAAAATATTTTATTCCGTCCGCCGCCGATTCTCGGCCGAAAATCTCGGAAACGCGTAGGTCACATTTTCCTAATATTTGTGCATTTTCATATTACGCTTTTTTATAGGTTTTTATATATGAAAATAGGGTGCGCAAAAACATGCACAATATAACAAAAATTATTGGAAGGTTTGTAGCATTTATCATTTTTGAAATATTTGAATATTAAAAGTACGATAAGTACGAAAAAACTACACGTCGGTCAACTTTGGGACTCCAACCGAAAAGGTCAAAAAAACGCATTTATAACCTAAAAAATCACAGTCTAGAAAATAATATACAATCATTTATCTTATTTAAAACAATTGCAAGTCTCTAGAACATATCTCGATTTATGGTGAATATTTGAAAAAAAATATTTTTTATTTCCGTCCGCGCGCCTATTTCGGCGAAAATCTCAGAAACGCGTAGGTCACATTTTCCTAATATTGAGCCTTTCATATTACGCTTTTTTTAAGTTTTATATATGAAAATGTGCGCAAAAAATGCACAATATAACAAAAATTATTGGAAGGTTGTAGCTTTTCTCATTTTTTATATTTGCATATAAAAAAAAACAAAAAAAAATTTTAACAAAAATTCGACATCGGTCAACTTTAACTCGTCGAAATGGTTAAAAAACTGCATTTGTAAGCTAAAACTCTACAGTATCGTAATATTCAATCATTTCCTCATTTTGAAAACAAATTGCAAGCTCTATAACAATATTTCGATTATGGTGAATTTATTCAAAAAATTTATTTTTTTACATCCGCGCGCTACGAATGTGATGCATCATTTTGTGATAATATTTTCTCTGTGTTGCTTTATTGTTTTACAATATGTTATATCAAAATGATCGCAATTTAGTGCCCCCAGTTACAACGAAAAAAAAAAAGCAAATTGTTACCCTAACCGTTTGGCGCACAGCGCGATTTGAATACAATATATATGAAATTTCGTTTTTGCGCTATCATATATCGCATTATTTATATATGATAATTGATAATATTTTTCATTTCTGATTGAGGGGTTGCATACTAACTTCAAGCAAATGAGAAAAAAAGGAGCCAAAAATGAACTCTTAATCTTGAAAAAACTAAAGCGCGCTGTGTGATTTTTGAAAAAAATATTTTTCCGCTTACGCGCTCACTCTCAAACCCCTCCGGCATACGGAGTCATTTTTGTTTTATTTACCGCTCGCGTTTAAGGGTTAATTGTGTGATGCATATACAGATCCTGTATGTAAAGTAATTATTTTTCCCCATACTTACATGGAATTTTACTTTTATTTTTTGGTTATTTGATGTACTGACTCATTCATTTTGTAATGATTGTTATAGTGATTGTTCGATATTTGCCTTTTTGATATTGCCTTTTTGTGATAATATCAGATTAAATGTGGTTATTTTTGCTTAATGGTTTTTGCTTGCCACTGGTGCCTTTATAAAAATATTTAATTCAAACAATTGTACATTTTATATATAATAAATTAGTCTTAAGGTCTCGTTTCGTATTACTTGTTTCGTTTCCCCTCCTTGACGTCTCAATTGCTACCAGATTTCAGTCCTGATAAATTTTTTTTCATTTATTTGTTCATATTTTTTTTTTTTTAGAAACCTGATTAACCAACAGGGGTCTTAAACAATATATCCTATCTATAAAATATATATATCGATATATATTATATATATATAGATATAGATCTGGTAGATATATATTATATATGATATATATAGATATATGATATATATATTATATATATAAGAGAGATATATAGAATATATAGATATATAGATATATATGATATATATAGATAGATGATATATATAGATATAGATATTATAGATAGATATATGTATATATATATATATATAATATAGATATATATATTTATATAGATATAGATATATGATATATATATATAGATATAGATATATATAATATATATAACATAATATATATAGATATATATATATAAAAAATATATATATATATATATATATAGATATATATATACTATATAGATATATATTATATATATATATATCTATATATATAGTATATTATATATATATTCATAGATAGATATAGAATATATTATATAGATTATATATATAGATATATATATCTATATATATAGATATATATATCTATAATATATAGATATCTATATAGAGATATATATATATATATATATAGATATATAGATATATATATATATATATCTATATATATCTAAGTATATAGAGATATATATATATATATATAGATATATATATAATGATATATATATATATATATATACTATATATATATATATATATATATGATATATATACATACATATAGATATATATAGTATATATATATATGTATATATAATATATTATATTATATAATATATATATATAATATATATATATATATATATATATTTTATATATATATATATATTATATATTTATATATATATATATATATATATATATAGTATATATATTATATATATACATATTTAGGTGAAAATTCTTCCACTCATCTTTGCGAATCATTTATACAAGGATTACGGAAAAGCCCTACGTGTTTTATTTTAAAGGAAATCTCATAGATTATTATTATTATTATTATTATTATTATATTATTATTATTATTATATTATTATTATTATTATTATTATTATTAATAGCAGAAGTAGCATAGCAATAAAGACACTGAAGATCAATCCTATTCACTGAACATTGAGGAGATATAAGACAATCCCTTTCGCAAAAAAATCTTGACATATTAGTAAAAGAACACTTGCTAATCTAAAGCTTCAAGAGACCGCCTCTGGGCCATTCAATCACTCAGAATAATGGGAATTTCAGTCCTTACTATGATGTTAATAAACCGTGGAACAATAAAGGTTTATTATCTTATTAAACCAGGGAATAAGCGGGGTTATCATCTTCCGTTACGAGAAGGGAGACTTTGGTGTCCAAGCTGATGAGATATCAAGTCAATAAGGACCCATATACTACTCTGTGGTATTTTTATGTTTTATTGGTATATATATTTTTATATATAAAACATTGCTTTATGCACATTTTGAGAATTTTCCAGTATTTCGAAAAGGTGAATGATTTTAAATGCATATTTACAAATATTTCAAGATTTTCTTTCCATTCCACAAGGGAATTGTCTAACATTTTTATATTAATATTTTATTTTAAAAAGATGCAATGGAATTAGGATGACAGACACACAGACGCACACACAGATATATATATATATATATATATATATATAATATATATATATATATATATATATATATATATATATATATATATATATATATATATATATAAAGCGTGTATGCAGATGTGTACCTAAGAACGACATCTTTTATACTTTAGTACCTCGTCCGTAGGCACACGAATCCGTAAGCCTGCGTGGACGTCGAAATGTATTAAGATTAGCCCCGCGGAAGCAACGGAATCACGAGACAGCGGAGAGGAATGAATTTGGTGTTGGAGTGTTAAAGAAGATTGTCTTCTGAGGCGCTAGGCGATAGAATCCCATTACCCTCGACCGGTCTTGGCTCAGAGGATGGGAAAATGTTTTTCATGGAATGCATATTTATTATTCTCTTCTCTCTCTCTCTCTCTCTCTCTCTCTCTCTCTGTATTTTTATCTATCTCTCTGCCTTCTTTCTGAACACACCCCTTTCCCTCTCTCTCTCTCATTTACATAATTCTTAATTTATTTTAGCAAATATTACGCAAAGGTTGTTAACTCTCTCTCTCTCTCTCTCTCTCTCTCTCTCTCTCTCTCTCTCTCTCTCATACATACATACATTAACATGATTCCTTAATTTTGTAATGATAACTAATGTTATAATTCATACAAGCATCAAAATATCCGCCGCTATAAATATCATACAAGGATTATCCTTAAGTATTCACAATCAAGTTTTAATATCATAATTGACTAATGTACAATTTCCAAACACATTTTCTACGCTACGCCTGACCTGAGTTAAAAATGGCCACGCCCTTCGGCTCTCAAAAGAGGTCAATTGATGCTTTGATGTCATTTTCCAATAAATAAAGTAGTAGCAAAAAGAATGGCTATTCTGGCTGCTGACCTCACCCTATAATGCATGAGCACGAATCTTTAATTAGACATATGACAGGCTTGACAGGTTTCATTGAAAAGCAATGCCGGTTTGATATAATCCTTTTCATAAATGTTTATGAGGTTATCTGTATGGACAATAAGTTGGGTATTGCTAGATCCAACTTATTTGCATACAATTTTCCCTTATTTTTTCCTAGTGCTTTTGGATAGTAATTGAATTGAATTTCTTTTATCTGTAAATTGATTTTTCTAATTTTTCTGAAAACTGATTTCTTCTTTCTGCGCACCCCATTATACTTTCTGCTAATTCTTTCGAATGATCATCATATTCTCTGGAATAATAATAATAATAATAATAATAATAATAATAATAATAATAATAATAATAATAATAATAATAATAATAATAATAATAATAATAATAATAATAATAATAATAATAATAATAATAATAATAATAATAATAATAATAATAATAATAATAATATTAGAAGGTGTGATAGAAAACGATCAGGCAAAGATCCTCTGGGACTATGGTATCAGAAAAGATAGGGTGATACGTGCAAATAGACCAGATGTGACGTTGATTGACAAAATCAAGAAGAAAGTATCACTCATTGATGTCGCAATACCATGGGAAACCAGAGTTGAAGAGAAAGAAAGGGAAAAAATGGATAAGTATCAAGACCTGAAAATAGAAATAAGAAGGATATGGGATATGCCAGTGGAAATTATACCCATAATCATAGGAACACTAGGCATGATCCCAAGATCCCTAGAAAGGAATCTGGAAAAACTAAAGGCTGAAGTAGCTCCAGGACTAACGCAGAAGAGTATGATCCTAGAAACGGCGCACATAGTAAGAAAAGTGATGGACTCCTAAGGAGGCAGGATGCAATCCCCACACTATAAATACCACCCAGTAGAATTGGAGGACTGTGATAGACAGACAAAAAAAATAATAATGATAATAATAATATTAGTCTACTTAACAAGCAGACCCTCTCTCTAGTGTACTTCATTAAAAGTAATGGCTACTTCAACAGCGTTACACTTGTGGAGATTCTTCTCTATTTCCCGAATAGCGGCTTTTTCCGTGCTACTTAAACAGGCTGGTAGAGCGCCTCTAGAGGTCATGATCAAATACAGTGTCAAAATAGGTGTATATATTTGAATTTTACAGATAAACTATGATACCATAGTCATCAAAGTCATTAAAGATTCTCTCTCTCTCTCTCTCTCTGCTGTCGACCCCAAATATAAGGAGGACGGACACCACACCAAGAGCAGTCCACCCTCAGCTTCTTAGCCCGAGGATGTCTGGCAGCTCCAGACGAAAGCTCACTTCAAGAGAGAGAGAGAGAGAGAGAGAGAGAGAGAGAGAGAGAGAGAGAGAGAGAGAGAGAGAGAGAGAATCTTTAATGACTTTGATGACTATGGTTTCATAGTTTATCTGTAAAATTCAAAC
This sequence comes from Macrobrachium nipponense, assembly GCF_015104395.2. NCBI lineage: Eukaryota > Metazoa > Arthropoda > Malacostraca > Decapoda > Palaemonidae > Macrobrachium > Macrobrachium nipponense. Next base: position 46,897,589 of record NC_087208.1, on the reverse strand, counting down.
ATATACACCTATTTTGACATTGTATTTGATCATGACCTTTATTGGCGCTCTACCAGCCTGTTTATTAAGTAGCACGGAAAAAGCCGCTTTTCGGAAAATAGAGAAGACTCTCTACAAGTGTAACGTTGCTGAAGTAGCCATTACTTTTAATAAATAATAATAATAATAATAATAATAATATAATAATAATAATAATAATAATAATAATATAGTAATAATAATAATAATAATAATAATAATAATTAGAGAATAGGTAAACCAAATATATACAAGACTTGATATTGATTTCTCGAAATCTATTTGACTAGTGTTTTTTTTTTAATCCTACAAATGGATTAATTATTTATGATTTAATTCTTGACAAACCGAGGAATCGTTTGATATTTTTGTTTCAGTAATAATAATAATAATAATAATAATAATAATAATAATAATAATAATAATAATAATAATAATATAATAATAACTAATAATAATAATAATAAAAAATTGGATAAGTATCAAGATCTGAAAATAGAAATAAGAAGGCTATGGGAATTATGCCAGTGGAAATCGTACCCATAATCATAGGAGCACTAGGCACGATCCCAAAATCCCTGAAAAGGAATCTAGAAAAACTAGAGGCTGAAGTAGCTCCAGGACTCATGCAGAAGAGTGTGATCCTAGAAACGGCACACATAGTAAGAAGAGTGATGGAACTCCTAAGGAGGCAGGATGCAACCCGGAACCCCACACTATAAATACCACCCAGTCGAATTGGAGGACTGTGATAAAGCAAAAAAAAAAAAAAAAAAAAAAAATAATAATAATAATAATGTCTTTATGTGCTATATATACTATATATATATATATATATATATATATATATATATATATATATATATATATATATATATATATATATATATTATATATATATATATATAAACATGTATGTATGTATTTATGTATGTGTGTGTGCTTTTGTTGCTTTGCCATTATAAATGAAATCCGTTGCCACAAGTTTATTACAAAAACCGCTCATACCTTCCATTTCTACATGAACTCCAAACTGTGTTAATTAATGTTTTATTCGTTATCGTCACACGGAAGTTGACTGAATGATGATTGAAAACACAAAGGAAGAGGAAATGATTTGGCTGAAAATAATGAAAGGCTTTCATTAATTTGCTGCTGTATATATTGTATTTTCTGACGTTTAGCTTAACGTTTATGGCTGTTTTTTTTAAATCGAATAATACTCTGTATTTGATCTGTAACTAAAAGAAATGCCCTCTCTTATTTATCATTTACTAATTATAACGAAACCTCACAAAAAGATAATTTTTTTTCGAAAACAATAATTTCCGCTAAGTTATGTCTTACCATTAAACGAAGTTTTGCTGAATTTGATTGAAATAATGATTTGATGAGATTAAAAACCACTTCAAGCCAATCATACACTAAAGGAAAGCTGCTTCCAAAGATAAGTTAGAACGCCATTACAATATTGCTTGGAATAGATACCATTTAATTATTCAATATTTACAGAGGCGTGGTCTCAAAGCCAAATAAATACATTTATTTGTATTTATTTTTGAAATTAGATTAGGTTATTGCCTAAGTAAAGTAGTAATTTTTGTCCAAGATTATATATATATTTCTTGTAATTATTAGTCTTTTCTGTAGGAAGCTTAAATTAATACAGATATAAGTAACTTAACTTTTACTCAATATCTAACCTTATTGACCATCTGTGACAGACAGGCTCAGGGTCCTAATTTTCACAATATAATCTATCTAGATTAGTTTTCCTCTTCATTTTCAAGGGAAGGGGGCTGTCCAGGGAGAGAGAGAGAGATAGGAGAATGGTGGCGGAGGGTTATGTAAAGGGGGTTGGGGGCTGGGGTATCCTTAATTCTAGAAGGAACTTCACTTTCACCAAATGTCTAATCATACTGACCATCTATGAGAGAAAATCAAAAGAACTCAATTTCCACAATATAAGTCTTTCCTCAATTAGGGTTCCTCGTCCTTTTTTAAGAGGGGTGGGGGATGCAGGGAAGAGAGAGACAGAGACAGACAGAGGGGCAAGGGAGAGGTTGGGGAAGGGGGAATGTTAGGGAGAAGGGTTCGCAGCTCCAGACATAAAGTCAAGAATGCAATAAGCCCCAAGAAAGTCTTCATAATGGGTCTCATTTCTGGCTAGACGACTGTTCTCTACCATGATAGTGTCCTAGTTACAAGAAACAATTGTGTGTTACGGTATAGATTTAAGGCCACTTGGGAACGAATCTGTATACATGTGTATGTATGTATGTATAGATACAAGATTTTTATTTATACAAAACATAATTTTTATTAAATATTAAGCCTCGTTTATCGTTTAATATCGAGATCTCTATGCTTTGGAAATAAATTAAACCCAAGGGGAATTGTAATTGCAATCATAAATCCCCTTGTGTATAAGTTATTCCTGAAGTAGGGTGAGTTAAAAATTAGACGATATTTGGTTTATAATTCCTTCCTCCTCTTCTTCTTCTTTTTCTTCTTCTTCTTCTTCTTCTTCTTATAACAAAGGCAAACCACTATTCATATGGAACAAGCCCACCACAATGGCCACTGACTTGAAATTCAAGCTTCGAAACAATATTATGGTGTTCGTTAGAAAGAAGGTGCGAACGATAACACCTCTTCGGTGTAAGCTATTGTGAATTCTATTATTAAACTATACGTGCCAAGTCGATATTTGTGCCTCCTAAATATTTATGAGCATGTATGATCGTAATTAAGAAATAGCCTGTTCTATCTCCAAAGGAATCAAGCATGAAACTTTATCTGTAACGTATTACAAATAGAAATAACTATAAAGAAATAACTCCTTTTTTTTTATCTCCATGTATATGTGTATTTTTTTTTACTTTTTAATTTATGGCTTCCATCATCAACAGTTTCCGAAATACGGAAACCTCTTGAAACATATTGGACGAATTTTTTTTATATCGTTTGGAACAATTCCCAGAATGGGAATTGTTTCTGGTGAAGGGAGGTTTACGACCCCTGGGAATTCGTTGATTCCCGTGTGATTGGAATTGCGGCGTTCCGGAGTTGGGAGCTGAAGAAGTACTCAAATGTAATATATATATATATATATATATATATATTATATATATATATATATATAATATATATATATATGTATATATACCTACATATATATATAGATATATCTATATATATATATATATATATATATATTATATATATATATATATATACTTTTTCAAACAAATTACTCTGAGATTTGTAGTTGGGAACACAACAACTTAATGATGATACATATGCACTTGAAACACATATATACTCACAGACAGACACACAGACATATATATATATATATAATATATATAGTATTATATACTATATATATATATATATATATATATATATATATATATAGATAGATAGATAGATAGATATAACTGAATCACGAAAGTTAGGAACGTGATAATCCATAAATAAAGACATAAGCCACGAGGTAAAATAAACTACCGAGTATCCGCGAGATATTTCGACGTTCAGCGTCCTGTACTCTACTGAGTAAAGGACGTTTTGAACGTCCGAAGATCTCGCGGATACTCCGTTGTTTATTTTTCCTCGTGGCTATATCTTTATATATATATATATATAATATATATATATATATATATATATATATATATATATATATATATATATATATATATATATATATATATATATATATATATATATATATATATATTGACGAACTATCGCTAAAACATGCGATATCTCATGTAGTCGTAAAGCTGGAGGAAGGAATGAAAGGAGTTAACCGAGCGCTTTCGTGTATTTTTCACATCTCTTCAGGGTCAAGTGATACAAAAATTCATTATTCGTTACAAAGACACCTCTGTGGCAGCAATACATAAACATAAAAACTATCGTACTACTATTTAAAAACTAATTGTCTAAAAATGTTATTTACAAGTAGTTCATCCAGTTTGTACAGTCCCTGGGCTGCTGTTGATCAATTCTACGCGATTTTTCTTTATTGTACATGATTCAACAATATTTCGTTTATGATGTCTTTACATAACATGATCTCTTTTGCTTCTTTACAATCCCAATTCATAGTATGGTTGCCATTCATTCATATGTTGAAACAAGCTGCTTGCATTATTCCCTGTTCTAACATTATATTTGCTGTTTTAATCTTGTTTCGAGATCCTTTCCACTTTTTCCACGTACATTTTCTTGCACTGATTGCAAGGGATCTCATATATGCAGCCACTCTTCTGTATGAGGGGAATTCTTGATTAACAAATTCTTAAGTACATAGTTTTCTTAAAAATGACATTAACATTAAATGGTCTCAACAGCCCAGGGATGGCCATAAACTGGTTACAGTATGGTAAAACAAGGAGGTTTTTCATATTAAAATCACTCTTACGACTAACTTCATAAATGTTTTTCTTGCTTTACAAAAAGCCCTGTCAATAAAATCACAAGGGTATCTAAGGTTTGTTGC
>NC_087208.1:46870558-46880558 GCF_015104395.2 Macrobrachium nipponense | reverse complement strand
ACCCATGAATAGAGGATGAGTTTAAACGTATCTTTCCAGTCTCAATGTATTGCCAGTTTCCTTTTTTCTGTATTCTTGCTATATTACTTTTAGATATTGTGTTTTTTTTTTTTTTTTGTGTTTTTTTTGTATAATTTTATAGGCAATACACACACACACTCTCACACTAAGAATCTTTGTGTATATTGAACTAATATATCTACGAAATCTTGTAGACTGCTTCGTGTCTACAGGTAAATATCAGCTAATATTGGTAAGGATAAGAGTGCTATGACAATGCTTTTAAAGTCAGAGCTATTCCTCTCTCTCTCTCTCTCTCTCTCTCTCTCTCTCTCTCTCTCTCTCTCTCTCTCCTCTCTCTCCTATTCGAATTTTTCGTAAAGTATTTTAGATCAGACTTGCCTGGGTACTAAATACTTTGAAAGACTTCCTGCCTCAATTAAAATGGTAAAAGGGTAAATTTAATTGCTTAGCCTTTAAAAAGCTGTGTTCAATTAACAAGGATTCTTTTTACGACGAAAAAATCACATATCTCTGAAAGCAGAGAGAGAGAGAGAGAGAGAGAGAGAGAGAGAGAGAGAGAGAGAGAGAGAGAGAGAGAGAGAGAGAGAGAGAGAGATAAACTCTTCCATATTCTGGAAGTTCAAAGCTTTCGGTCCGATAATCAGAAGAAAATATCAAACCTAACATCGCGTGACCTTTCATTTTGTCAGCAAATTAAAGTTTGTCGTTTTATCATCCATAATGATATTGAAAACGACAAAAAAAGAAAAAAAAAACCCAAATGAAAGATCCCGATGACAAATGGAACTTTGAAATTGCATCTCCTGATGACAGAATGAAAACTAAGGTCAATAGGAAGTTGTCAAAGTATATGAGATAATCCAGCGCCCAATAACAGGTCTCCTAATCAATAAAATATTTCCTGTTTAAAAATGAGACTTTAGCATGTTCTCAATTTTGCGCTATATATAAAATACTACCCCTCTCTCTCTCTCTCTCTCTCTCTCTCTCTCTCTCTCTCTCTCTCTAGCAAAATTACGATATCCAGAGCGGCTCCTCCAAATGAAAACAGTTATAAACACCGTCTGCCTCACAATTTCACAGCGTCGCGCGTAGGAGGGAACACGAGCCTACTCGTCAGTGTCAGACCTCTGACGTCACCTGCCTTTGAATGCCGACGTGGGAAGGCTTGTCCAACGATATAGGGCAAGAGCTTATTTCCCTATGCTCAAACGTTTGTGGATGATTTTTTTTTTCTTTTTTTTTTCTACAGGGAATTTCTTGTGCTTGTACGTTTGACGAAAGGCAAGTACCAATTCGTTGGATAATGTTGGCATTAGTGATTCCTTGAAAATCTAAATAAGAAGAAAATTATATAATGATAGTGATTCCCTGATGTTATTTAAAAGAAAATATATGTTACATATTATTAATTTCTTGAAAATTTGACTTTGAACGAAATGCACAATATATATTTTGACTTATTGCACATTTTACTAGAAAATTCATTTAATATATATATATATATATATATGATATATATATATATATATATATATATATATATATATATATATATATATATATATTACTGATACCTTGAAAATCTTACTTAGAAGAAAGTATACGATATTATATTAATAATTCATTGAAAATTTTAGCAAGAATAAATATATAATATATATTTTTGATTCCTGGAAAATATTACTTACAAGAAAATTTACAATATATGTTAGCAATTCTGGGAAATTTGACTAGGAAGGCAATGCACAATAATATAGTTTTATTAACCTTGAAAATAATTATAATATCTTTATGAGGGTAGACTATACAAGACTATTTTCACGTCTAATGCAAATAAAAACTATATTGTCAAAGATTAAATTTTTTTTTCGAAGGAAACAAGGTGTGATCCGACTTCCAGCCTACTTCGGGCGCGTGCTAAATTCTTCGGTCAAATAGAGCTTTGTTTCACCAACAAAAATTAAAATAAATACGCTAAATTTTATTAGAAATAATTTTTCTGTGCTGTTTAACATACACATTATATAATTTATCTTTTTAAATTCTTTATAATAGATAAATCATAAATATCCTATCCTAAAACTCCTGTATTTTACCTCAATGCGAAACACCTTTTTCAGACCTTTTCAGGCTTTTCCATATGGCTCTCCTAACACGCCCCCCCCCCCCCCCCCACCCCACCCACAACAACAACATCAACAAAGTAGTTTGTAGGCTTACACCCAGAGTGAGCGAAAAATGACACCTAGAAGATAACATATCCAAGTTTTTTTTTGTTTTTATATCATGAACATAATACTAACGAGACGGGTCTCCAGTCTAATGAAAATGGTGAATATTTAGTAAAACATTTAACTCGTCACTTGAGGTAATAATTATATTTAATCAAATAGCAAAAACTATTACCTATTTACATATACAATATTTTTTAACTTAAGGAAAACCAGAAACTATGTATTTGCAATAAATAATTTTCGAAACAGCTAATTGTAGCTCAGGAAGTAAATTAAAATGAAAGAATTGTGCATTTATGATTGTATCGTAAAAGAAATAAATTTAAATAACCATAAAAATGAATAGAAATATATAATATTTCGGGAATTTTGTTATTTAATCAGAAAAAAAATCATTATTTTATGAACTCAATTGCAGAACTGAAACGTTTATCTATTGTGACAAAGTGCAAAGTATCTGGATACTACACTTACCATTCTTTAATTGTTACCTCACAAAAGCCAGACGCCTGAACCCTCATCACAGGTACTAAACGACTGAATACTCTAAAGGCAACAATGATCCCTTAACAACTTACCAGTATTGCAGAAAATCAGACTAAGTTCATCAAAACAGGTGTGAGGTACTCTTGTAAGTAATCAAATTAATTAAAAGGCATCACTCCATCAACAACTTTAAAAGTCTAAGTATTTCCCTGATTTCAAAAATCTAAGTACTTCCCTGGGTCTAAGTCACTTCAAGTTAATTGAAGGAAAACAGATCAATTACCACTCTATGTTTCTACCTAACATCAATATAATCATAATTAAATACTGGTGTAAAATAAAGAAAACACTTATAGAAATTTTATATACACAAATTTATTATTAAACTTAAAATTTATAAGGGAAATTCACAATATCAGGGAAAATTACTGTTACTTGAAAACAAAGCAAAGTTTAATTAATTCTTGAATCAATTAAGTTAAATTAAATCAAAATTAATTTATCACAAAATACAATTAAATTAATTCAATCAAAATTCAAAAGTGTTAGGCAATAATTGAAATTTGGAAATTAATTCACAAGTGCTAAACAACACTAAAACTTGAAAAGAATTCCAAGTAACTGCAAATTAATTCACAAGTGTTAAATTCAATTAAATGTGCAATGATCAAGTAATGAAAATAACTAAGTTAATTAAATTGTGAATGCAAATGAAAACACACAAAAATATGGAAAATACCAAAATTGCAAAAAGTATTAATCACACAGAATATAAAATAAAAAGACACACTTCAATAAGAAAATGGACAAATGCACCAAAAATAAACACTTCAATAAGAAAATGGATAAATGCACTTCAAATGAAACAAACACAAAACACAAAAATTTGCAATGTGTAAAAATGTAAATAGTTTCACTCAAACCATTGTAACCATTATTTATTAGTTTTTTACCAAACCACTGACTATTAGTTATTAGTTTTTACCAAACCATCATAACCATCAATTATTAGTTGCAACTAATAAAAATATAACACACTTCAACTTTTTGGTATACCAATTCTCTTTCTTTGCTGCAGCTTGTTTCCCACTTTCACAAAACCAGGCGCCGTTACCACACAATGTTTGTTCAGATTCCACAAAAAGCACTAAATAATACTAAATAAACTCGAAGAAATATCAAATCTGAAATCTACAAGTTACAAGTGACCATTTTACATTACGTTAATATCAATTATGGCGAGGCAGAGAGAGAGAGAGAGAGAGAGAGAGAGAGAGAGAGAGAGAGAGAGAGAAACATCTGAACGGAACCCGGTTTTAAGATGTAATGAAATACTTCTCCCTTACGGAAGCTGGACAGTGGAGATAGCACAAAATGTTTTTAGCAATAATTCTTTCTAGAAGCTTCGAAAAGTGACGGAACTTTACAGACAAAACGTGAAATCTGCACGTGGTTTTGACAAAGACGAATGCGTATTAAACCAGTTATGAACGAGCCAGCTCAACATAGACATGTACCCGTTCAAGACAGAAATCGAGCAAAAGTCCCTATCATACGTGATGACAGAATAGGAAAACAAAGCAGAAACGAGATAAATAATCAGCAACTACATTGTTTTTGCCACTAATGTGCTGCACTCTTAAGTTATACTGTTGGAAGCACAAAGATCACCTGGTCAGTCTTTGATTATGTTTTTTTATTCTCTGGATAAATGATAGTGGATTGTGATCAGACAATACTAAAATTTCTTCATTCCTAGGTTTGTTCACATACACTTCAAACTTTTTCAATGTGGTGATTAAGGCTAAAGTTTCCTTCTCGATTGTCAAGTATACTTTCTGAAGTTTTTATAAATTTTGAAGACATGAAGCACACAGGATGGTAGATATTATTTTCATCTTCTTGAAGTAGAACAGCTCCAATGCCACAGTCTGACGCATCAACTTGTATCACAAATTTCTTGTCGAAGTCTGAAGCTTGAAGTACTGGTCTTGAAGATAAAATGGCTTTTACCTTCTCAAAGGATTCTTGACACTCTGGAAGTCTGTCAAGGGAGCTACTACGGCTGAGAAATTTGGGCAGAAACGACGATAGAATCCAGCCATGCCTAAAAATCTCTGTAGCTGTTTCCTGGTACTAGGTGGGGTAGCCTTACGGATACCTTCTACATTAGCATTTACTGGAGCAAGAAGGCCTTTCTTAACTTCAAACCCAAGATACTGTACAGTTGCCTTTCCAAACTCACTCTTCTCTAGGTTGACTGTTAGTCCTGCTTCTCGTAGTTTCTTGAAACATTTCCTCAGAATCTTCAGATGTTCTTCCTACGTAGTAGAGTAAATCACGATGTCGTCTAGGTATACACCTACTCCTTCTATCGATCATAGCAGTTGATCCATCATTTGTTGAAATGTTGCAGGTGCATTCATCAGACCAAACGGCAGAACAGCATACTGATACAGTCCAAAAGGAGTAATAAAAGCTGACAGCAACTTGGTATCCTCATCTAAGGGAATTTGATAATATCCTTTCAACAAGTCTATCTTGGAAACAAACTTAGCTTGCCCAATATTATCAAGTAACTGATTTATAAGAGGCAAAGGATAATTATCTGCCACAGTGATAGAATTCAGTTTCCTATAATCAGTGCACATCCTAAATGAACCATCTGGTTTCTTCACTAACATACATGGAGAACTGAAGTGACTTGAACTGGGTTCTGCTAATCCATGTTGCAGTAAATACTCAACTTCTTTCTTCAAAACATCTCGATGATACGGTAATAAGCGATAGGCTCTTTGCTTGAAAGGTTTTCCATCTTCTTGAATCTTGATCTCATGCTTGGTCAGATCAGTTCGCCTAGGCACATCTGTAAAAATTTCTGGGAAACTTCTAATTACTTCACTTAGGTCTTCTCATTGTTCAACACTCAGATGTTTCAACTTATCCTCCAAATTTTCCAAAGTTGAAGAATTATTCATCTTGCTTTCAGCTCCTAATTTGTAGCCATCATCGTCTTCTGTAGATAAAGTTGTTTGTGTTGCTGACACAGTTTCAGTTTTAGTTTCTGAGAAATAAGGTTTCAAGAGGTTCACATGTATCTTCCTTTGTCTTCTTCTTCTTTCTGATGTTTCAATCACATATGTTCTATCACTTAACTTCTGAATTATCTGTAAGGACCTTGAAATTTATTAGTGAGGGGAAATCTCTTGACAGGTAAGATCACTAACACTTGTTGACCAATACTAAAATTTCTTAGCTTTGCCTTAGCATCAAATCTCCTTTTCATTTTCTCTTGGCTCACTTTCAAGTTTTCTAAAGAGAATTTTCTAATCTCTTTCAACCTTTTCCTTAAGTTCTTTACATACTCTCCTTGGCTTTCCTCTTGATTTTCTCCCCAATTTTCTGCAAAAATCTTCAACGGTCCTCTAACTTCTCTTCCAAGAATCATTTCATTAGGTGAACATCCCATACTTTCTTGATAAGCACTCCTAACTTCAAGCAACATTAATGGTAAACCAACATCCCATTCTCTTCCTGACTCAGAACAATACTTTGTCAGCATACTTATATGTGTCTGGTGGAACCTTTCTAAGGCACCTTGAGTCTCTGGATGATAGGCAGTGGATAGCTGTTGTTTCACTCCTAACAAATTCACCACATCCTGGAATAACTTTGAAGTAAAGTTTGTTTTTCTGTCACTTTGTACTATTTCTGGTATACCAAACTTTGAGAAAAACTCCACAAGTTTTTCAGCAACTATCTTGGCAGACATGTTTCTAACAGGGATTACTTCTGGATATCTTGTCACAGGACACATTAATGTTAACAAATACTCATTTCCTTTCTTTGTCTTCGGCAGCGGTCCAACCATGTCTATAATCACTTTGCTAAAGGGTTCTCCTCTAACTTCTATAGGTTGTATGGGGGCTTTCTTGACAGTTTCATTCGGTTTTCCAGCTATCTGGCAGGTATGACACTCACAACAAAACCTGCTAACATCTTTGCGAAGTCCACGCCAGAAAAAATATTTCATGATCTTCCCCACAGTCTTCCCGATTCCCATATGTCCAGACTCATGAGCTACTGCAACCACTTGCTTCCTCAATGGATATGGAATCAAAATTTGATGACATTCGCCCCATACAGCATCTACTGGTATATCTGTAGGTCTATACTTCCTCATCAGCAAACCTTCCTTCAGATAATAACAGGTAGGAGTTTGTTGCATCTCTTCTCGATCAACAACTCTGAAGAACAAATCAGTTAACGATGCATCCTTCTTCTGCAAGTCCATTAGCTTCTCTCTTGTCACTTGACCAGCTTCAAGGGTTGAATTCTCAATATCTGCTAACTCAGGTACTGTAGTTTCACTACTGTCTTCAGTAACACTGTGGCTACTCGGAGTCTCTTCAGGAACATCAGGTTCTTCTTCTTCGTTGTCGTCGTCTTCTTCATCTTCTTGGGAAATCTCTTCTTGGTCAGCACTATGGGAAACAACACTTCCCTGGAACAATTCTTCTAAGCTCAAAGATCCTTCACTTGATCCTTCTTGGGTGGGTAAATCCTCAGTTTTTTCACTTGCAGTCGTAGTCCTCTTCATACTTCTGGTAGTTACACAACTAGGAAACAGGTGGGGGTTATTCTTCTCCAACTCTACTGTAGGTCTAATCCTCAATGGTTTGTCTGTCACTACAGTACAAGGAATAAATGGCACGCCACCAACTTCATTCCCAAACAGAACATGTACACCCTCCACAGCTAGTGAATCCTTTACAGCAAAATCCACATTCCCTGTCACCAATTAACATGACAGGTGTAAGCGGCATATAGGAGTTACTTCCTCTCCTCCTATACCCTTCAAAATAACTGAATCTCCTGTGAGACTCTTCTCCAACTGAGGGTGAGAACCACGTACTACCACACTATGGTTACTCCCTGTATTATGTAATATCTTGACTGGTACCTGCACACTTCCTCCTTGAGTTGACAGTATACCCTTATAGATATATGGCTTAAAAGCCTCCACACTGCTAAGCCACTCACTGCTTGAGGTTACATTTCCACTGGTTGCTAAACATTCAGCTTGCTTGGTTTCATTCTTCTCTGGAGTCTGATTCTTTCCCACATTGTTCTTCGTAGTTTGTTTCACCTGGTCACCTTTCACTACTTGACCAACTGGCTTAGACTGCTGTTGATTCCGGTAACACTCTTGACTGTAGTGTCCTACTCTTCCACACTTGAAACAGACAAAATTAGGTTTCTGTAACTTTCTTGAAAAACTAGTTGAGGATTTCAAATTAGCTTGCTGAGTTGTATTACCTTGTGTACTCTTGGTAGTATCACTTGTAGGTTTCCCATTAAATTTGCTCCTGTTATTTGGATAAGACTTAAAACCTGGGCGTTGTTGACTCTGGTACTTGACATTGTAATTACGTTTACTACTGATTATATTGTAATCTTCACTCAGTGTAGCAGCCTTGTCAAGTTTCTTCACCTCTCTCTCTCTTAAATAGGCTCTTATATGTTCAGGAATTCCTTTAAGATACTGTTCAAGGACAAGCTATTCTTCTAACTCATCAAAAGTTATAACTTGAGCCGCTTCTACCCAACGTTTGAAACACCTTCTCACTTTGTACGCATAATCTAAGGAGCTTTCCTTCTCATCTTTTCTTAAATTTCTGAATCTTTCATTGTAGTACTCTGGGGTCATCTGGTAAACTTGTAGAACACTGTGTTTAAGTAACTTGTAGTCTTTACACTGATCAGCTGTTAGGGCTAGATAAGCACTTCTCCCTTTACCGATCAAGGCACTTTGTAGCAAAACTGACCATTTATGTTCTGGCTATCCCATACCTGAAGCCACTTTCTCAAAGTGATAAAAAAACTCATCTGGAGCTTCTTCAGTAAACTTAGGGATTAACTTCTGTACTCTTACTACATCAAATACAGGGTCTTGATTACCTTGGTTAGGGTTAGACGGTGTTACAGGTAATGTGGATCTAGCTCTTATCAATTCCATCTCTCTTTCATGTCTTGTGATTTCTCTTTCCTCTTTTATCCTTTCTCTTTCCTCTTCTGCTGCTTTTTCTTCTTCTCTTTCTCTTCTTTCTTGTTTTTCCCTGTCTATTCTTTCTCTTTCAGCTTGCATTCTTTCTCTTTCAGCTTGCATTTTCAGCTTAATCAAATTCTCTTCTGCTTCAATGCGTCTAAGCTCTAACTCTGCATCACTTTTCTCTTTCTTTTCTGCTTGATTATTCATAAGATGAGCACGAGCTACATTCAACAACTCTTGAGCCAATTCTAACTCATCTTCATCAGTTATTCTACCAGAGTTTATCAATGATTCCATAGCAATACATCTTATTTGTGCCTTTACCATACTAGTAGACATAAAACCACCACATGCCACTGCTAAAGCGCTCCACTGTGCCTTAGTCAGAGTGGTTTCAGATAAAACTTGGATGGAAGGGGCTGCTAAAAATTCCTGAACTGAGCCATTTTCCTCTAAGTTATCAACTTACAATCCAATATAATAAATGCAAAACAAAAACTATATGGTCACTCTCCTAACAAAATATATCCCTAACACCACCAGTTTATACTAGCGTGATAATGAAATCTGCTTTCCCGGGTATCTGGGCACCATTAATACTTGGGGGGAAAGTAGCAAAAGATCTGGTTACTACACTTACCATTCATTAATTGTTACCTCCCAAAAGCCAGACGCCTGAACCCTCATCACAGGTACTAAACAACTGAATATTCTAAAGGCAACAGTGATCCCTTAACAACTTACCAGTATTGCAGAAAATCAGACTAAGTTCATCAAAACAGGTGTGAGGTAATTTTGTAAGTAATCAAATTAATCAAAGGGCATCACTCCATCAACAACTTTAAAAGTCTAAGTATTTCCCTGATTTCAAAAGTCTAATGGATAAATGCACTTCAAATGAAACAAACACAAAACACAAAAATTTGCAATGTGTAAAAATGTAAACAGTTTCACTCAAGCCATTGTAACCAATAGTTATTAGTTCTCTAAACCATCGTAACCATTAGTTATTAGTTTTTTACCAAACCACTGACTATTAGTTATTAGTTTTTACCAAACCATCATAACCCTCAATTATTAGTTGCAACTAATAAAGATATAACACACTTCAACTTTTTGGTATACCAATTTTCTTTCTTTGCTGCAGCTTCTTTCACACGTTCACAAAACCAGGCGCTGTTACAAACACACAATGTTTGTT
>NC_087208.1:46838058-46865558 GCF_015104395.2 Macrobrachium nipponense | reverse complement strand
CTTCTGTAGTACTTTTGTCATGGGAGTCATGGCTACTACGAAGAGTAGTGGGACAGTGAGTCGCCCTGGAAGATCCCTCTCCTGATATTAACCTCTGCTAGTCTTATTCCAGAGCTTGTAAGTATTGTATTCCAGTTGCGCATTGTATTTTTGAGGAAGCTGATGGTCTCTGCCCCATATATTTTCAGGCATTCTATTAGCCATGTGTGTGGTATCATGTCGAAGGCTTTCTTATAGTCTATCCATGCCATGCTTAGGTGGTTTTCCTTCTCCTACTGTTCTTCATTACCATTTTGTCTATCAGGAGCTGATCTTTTGTGCCCCTACACTTCCTTCTGCAGCCTTTCTGTTGGTGGGGGATGGTGTTTGTCCTCCTCTAGGTAGTTGTATAGCCTTTGTTCACTGATGATACCTGTTAGTAACTTCCACATTATTGGTAGGCAGGTGATAGGCCTGTAGTTACTGGCTATATTTCCCTTACTCTTGTCTTTTGTACTAAGGATGTTCCTGTGGTGGTCATCCATTTGGGTGCTTGGTGATTTGAGATACAATGCTGGAGTGTTCTGCTATTCGTGGGTGTAGGGCCTTGAAGTTTTGTTTTGAGCCAGTATCCATGGACTTCATCGGGACCTGGGGCTTTCCAGTTTGGCATTTTCTTTATTATTATTATTATTATTATTATTATTATTATTATTATTATTATTCAGAAGATGAACCCTATTCCTACGGAAGAAGCCAACAAGAGGGGCCACTGTCTTGGAATTGAAGCTTCCCAAGAATATTATGGTGCTCATTTGAAAGAGGTAACAGAAGGGAATGGGAAATACAGAAAAGAGGAGAGAGAGATCACTTATTGAAAAAAAATAATAATTTAACACATTAATTGATATAAAAAATTGACTAAAATAAACGAGAATTGTATGAGGGTAATATTGCTTTCCATCTTTGCTTCAATTTCCGAAATCCCAGTTACTCGACAACCTCAGGAAGTCTTCAAAAACAATATATGAATTCTCAAGAAAAATTCCGGTATCCAGCAATCTAAGAATGTCAACATACGTTATAAATTTTACTCCCAAAGAAAAAAATATAAGAATAAGTGCATTAGGCTTTTTCTTCTTTCCGCTAACCAAAAATACATTGGGGGCGTGAATAACCATATTTCAAGGCGCCCACGTACTCCTTGTGACGTCACGCGAAGATAGGAAGGGGCCTTCTTTTAAGAGGACTGAGATTTTGGGGGGTCAGGCGTCGTCGCCCACGCAATTGTGTTTGCTACTTTATTTTTTTTCATCTTTCGCCCTGAATCTCATAAATAAAAGTCGAACTTCCATGCTCTCTCTCTCTCTCTCTCTGTTTATTCCTTTTTCATTTCTTTTTATTATCCATTCATAAGGAAGATCTAATAGTTTGGAGGAGTTTGATCTTTCCAATATTCCCTCCCCTCCCCCCCCCCCTCTCTCTCTCCTCTCTCTCTCTGTTATCCTTTTTTATTTCTTTTTTATTTTATTTTTCATAGTAAATTTCATAAGTTTGAGTTATTTCGAATTCATTCTCGTCATTCTCTCTTCTCATCTCTCTCCTCCTTCTCTCTCGCCTCCCCCCCGTCTCTCCTTCTCTCTCTCTCTCTCGTCCAACGTTGTTTTTTGTTCATAAACCTCCCTCGCGAATTATAATATCAATCAACCAGTTCTGTTTAAGAGACAAATTTCTTTTACTTAGGAAACAAAAAAGACCCCAAACAGATTACCTTGCACCATAACATATACTTATACACTTTTGACCTTTTGCCCTTTTGGAAGAGAGAGAGAAGAGAGGAGAAGAGAGAGAGAGCGAGAGAGAGAAGAATTGCGTTGCAGACTCCGGATGATTTATTTCTCCTCCGTCTCTCTCCTTCCTCTCTCTTCATCCTCTCTCTTTTTCCTTTCCTTCTCTCTCTCTCTCTCTCTCTCCCATCCGGAGATACTTCTGCGGTAATTGTTTATATTTTTCTCCTTGGCAGGGCAAAGTTGTAAACAGCAAGCACCCTGTAGAAGAGTTTAAAAGATAGCTAGAACAAAAATTCATTTGGACGACACTGTGAATGCACGTAAAACTTTTTTTCTCCCGCACAGATAAGTTGAGCGCATGGAATGTTCCTCCTCTTAAGATGGACTAACAAGTCCTTTGAGCAATCTGTAATCCTTGATAACAATCCTTATAGCAAGATTGATACTGCAACGTTAAATATACATAATATATTATTATATATAATATAATGTATCTATTCTATTATATATATATATATATATATATTATATATATTTAATATATAATAAATATTATTATATATTATATATATTATATATATTATATTATAATATTATTAATATCTAATAATTCTATATATTATATATTGTATATATAGTATAGCTTATATAGATATATATACATATAATATATCTATATAACTTAATATATATATAATATATAGATATATCTATATATATCATATTATATATTATTAATATATATATTATAATATATTCCCATCCAACGATTTAATATACAAATAAAAAACCAAACCGAAGCAAATAACTTCAAAGCCGAAAACAATGGACGTTTTATTTTTAAACGGATTGCATTTTTCCAATCGTCCATATTTCCTTTTTAAACAGTTTCGAAACCGAAGAATGTTTATCACGGCTGAATGGGTCGACTTGTGTTCCAGAAAATACGGACAAAAGATTCGACCAAAATGGTTGATTGCACTGTTTGCGTGAACTTTTACAAAGGGGATTCTTTTTAGCATTTTTTTTCTTTTATTAAAAGCTACTACTGCAGGGCGTTTTCATAGATTATTTAATCTCTCTCCTATTAACTAGTTATATATTACGTATATATATATAATATCTATTATATATATATATTATTATTATATATAATTTATATATATATATATGATATATATATATATATATATATATACAATATACATATTATCTCGTTCCAGTATATTAGTTATAAAAAATACATGGATTTGTTGACTGTAAGTATTTGATTGTATTTATGTTTTGTGTATGTATGGTATATATTTTTTGTTTGTTTAAGGGCGGATGAATTCATTCCCTACGCCAAATAGTGAATCTAATAATATATATATTTTTAATTTGATTATATTTAATATAATATATATATATTATTATTTATAATAATAATATATATAATTATATATACCTACTTCAAAAGTAAATAAACTTCCTATTGTGTATACGAGTATTTAAGGCAATTCAAAGAATCTTAAAATCTCTCTCTCGCTCCTCTCTCCTCTACTCTCTCTCTCCTCCATCCGTCTCTCCTCCTCCACTCTCTCAGCTAGGAAGTATAATAATTAATAATAATAATATCCTTTATTTCGGGTTCAAGACCATATACAATTGAACCATACAAAATACCCACAGTAACAATACACAATCTAAGATTAATATGAGTCAACATGATAGGAAAAATTAGTATCGGCACTTAATCCCCAAAACAAAATAGCTGAGGTCTCATAAAAGATAGTAAAACATAATACTGGTAATAGTAATAATTTATTGGTGGGGGAAAAAAACAAAAAATGCATTGAAGTTATATTTCAACGTTTTAGTGGCACGAAATTATATAGTCTTTAAATTTTCACTAGAGACCTTAGGTGGGTTTACAGTAAGGTCTGGTCCAGAGGGCTAATACTAATAAATTGAATGTATTATACATGGATATATCATATATATAATATAATATATATAGATATATATTATATATATATCTAATCAATATATATTATATAATACTTTAGAAAAATTTAACTTGATAGTAATCACAAGAAATAATGCAAAAAATAAAAATTCTCAATCAAATAAATAATAATATGACAAAATCCTGCAGATGACATCTTGCTAAATACAGAGATTAAGTCCTTTAGGGGACAAAGGGCCCTCATTTTCCCATTTTCCTTTCCCAACAATTTATATCTTTCTTGTCTGTCCCACTCCTTAGGATGGCTTTGTGTATGAGGTCGAGTTGCCGCTGTTTTCTAACTCGGGTTACCAGGCTGGACAATTGTTCGCCCTTACAATTAATTTTTTAAATTGTCCAGGGGTTTTGGTTTTCTAAAACATTCTTGGTGTGGCGGTACTGGTAGCGTGGTAAGTGTTTTGTGAGGCCTTCTCAGAAGTGTCATTGTGCCAACAACAGTGGATACGTCTCATGGTCCTCTCGGGTGTATAGTTCGTCCAGGAGGGAGGGAACCCCCATGTTTGCCAGTTGCATAATAGTTTCGACGACCCTCTGTTCAACTTGTCTGCCTTATCTTTTAGTCGTCGGTAAAAACTAAATGTGACCCCAATACTGGAATTCGCGCTATCAAAATTTCCAGCCGGCTGGTTTTCCGAGGAAGATTTTGTTTGGTTCCTGCAATATGCTTAAGCGATCTCGGGGAGTAGCACGCGACATGCACACTGGGGGGGGGGTCCCTTGGTTTCGTTGTAGCTTATATCAAATTCCTCTGCATATTTGGCGGCAAGTGTACGATGAGTCGTTTGGAGGCCATGCACTGATTGGGAAATCAAAAGGAACCATATCCGTCGGCGTAACCAGAGGTTTGTTTTATAGTTTGTTTCATTGAACAGTGCCAATCGCGATTGGGGGTAGTGAGTTCAGTTTGACCATCCATGGCCATCTGTGTAACGTGTTTAAACACAGGTATGGCGAGAGAACTGGCCCCCTTGGCCGAAGCCCGTTTTCGGGAGCCACGTTGGTGTGTACGATAATACGTTGCCCCATTTTGAACACAGAATTGCTGTGGTGGTAGAACCTGCCAGCAATGTAAACATGCCGAATTAGATAATAGGGGGTGTGCCCCTTTTATGCAGCTTCAGAAATACTTCAGGTAGTTTACTCCTGTCAAATGCTTTTTCTCCACATCTACTAAACACATGAAAACCGGAGATGCCCTGATGGATAGGTTTAGGTGGTTTCAGCAATTCTTTCAGTATTGTAGGATGCATGGTGTCCGGTTGAGTGGTTTGCTTTAAAACCCGAACTGATTGTCAGTTTGTGTGGTAGAAAGGGGAGAAGTCCTTAACCAAGAAAAAGAACCGAACTCAAGTATCTTCGATGCCGATCGTTGTGATTGCAATTGGCCGGTAGTTGCCAGGGTCAGTCTGCATCCTTTAAGCTTGTTTTTGATTAATGGTATCAAGTGAACTAAGAGTAGGGAGTCTTGGAAGAAACTGGTGAATTATGCAACGCATTGAAATAAAGGTGCAGCTAGCAAAATGTAAATTATCTATGGCAGAATTTGAAAGCCTCTGCGGGAAAGACCATCACAGCCGGGCGATTTATTATTAGGTAATGCTTGTTTATGGCATCGCTGATGTTGACCTGGTTTAATACGGTCTGCAAAATGAAATTGAATGTTGTCCATTAAGGAGGTTATCTACCTCGCTTGTCGGGAATCCTGATCATTTTATGCAATTCAAGGACTATTTGTTTGAAGGGATGATCACCCCAACATCCGTTGCGATAGCCCTCGTCTCCGACTGCCTTCCCCTACTCTCTGTGATAGCTTTTTAGTTTTTGGGATTTTAAGGAGTGGTATATCTTTCCAAATAGCGAGGGTAATCCAACTAGATTCTACCGTTTCTAGACATTGCATCTGGCTCTTGAGTTGTTTTTCATTTAACTCTTGCAGTGCTTAAGAGCAAAGTTTGAATTGCTTTCCTCTCGCCTGCCTCATTAGTTAATGCAGTGTGTCCTTCCCTCGGGCTGCCTATTTGCCCTTCCTCACAAGTAAAAACATTTCTCGTGAGTAATGTATACAGATCCCTTAAACCGCAAGTCAGTTCCAACCAGGTATATTACGAGAATTACCTTGACGAAATCTAAAGGCATCCTGCCCGAAGGCAAGCATAGACGGAAGATTATGTTCGAATAGAATTTCCATTCAGATCCCTCCTTGTGGTGGTCATTTTCTACATTTTTTGTTGTTGGTACTACAAGTAAGGCGTTCAGCCGGTTGAATTGATTGACCGCAATCCCTTTTTTGTTTCCGTTGTCGGCCCTAAAAGTATCTGGTTTTTCTGTTGGTTTTTTTAAACTCCCAGTTCGAACCGCTGGCGGTGCGGTCCAGTTAGTGGGTTGTTCACGGGTCTGGGAGGGAATGGGGTACTGAATGACACCTTTGTAATGGGATGGTGATTTTCCCCCCCGTAGCCCGTTTGCAAAGATCGTGCGAATATTGAAGGTACATAATGAGAATCATGAAGTTTGTGGTAGATGTTGATGCCAGTGGGTCCAGTCCAGGAGGTTGTAATTGCGTCCCGCTCTAGTTATGTAAACATATTGAGTAGGAGGAGGGAGGGAGGAGCATTACATCCGCTAATTTGGTTGGAGAGCATGATTTTGAACAGAAGCGGTAGTAAGTTCATTATAAATTGATTTTGTTTTTGGGGTGGGGGGGAGCATTAAGGTCCCCTATTATACAAATATGAATCAGCAGGAGAATCTTGAATATTACTGTGTGTAACCCCCTCCCCTAGGATCATGCAGTAATTGGATTCAAATTTTTTATTTTTGTTTTTTTTGTGTTAAAATTTTTTTTACCCATGGCATATAAACATAAATTTTAGGTACGGATTTTAGAGTTCCCTACTGTCCACTTGAAAGCCCGCAAGCATCTTGTTCACTCCTGTAGGTCATCACCAAAACCCCCCCCCCCCTTTTAATCATATTGTCTAAGCGATTTGTGCCCACAAGGTAAAGGAAAGAAATCCCCCTTTTCGGACGACCGGCTATTGATTTGATCCTGTACTTCGCAAATCGATGAAGTTCGAGAAGGTTCTGAATAGTCTTCATGAATTGAATCGCAGATAGCAAGGTCATGAGGCCAAGGAGAGCGTTTTCTTGGCAATGCAATGATGCCGTTGAAAATTTTTGCAGAGCATGTTTTAGGAGAGGAATGGTTGCCGCTTGCGGCCAAAAATATTCCGAAAGAGATTATGTTTTAAATTGTATCCATTGGCTACTCCCGAAGATTGGGAAGAATGAATGCGCTGATCATTTGGGTGGGATGGGGGTTGGTTTACCAGGGGGGAGGGGTGGAGTCACTCGCCGTGGGTGCGGTTTGGCTGGCACTTGCGGTGGAAATGACCCTGGTTTTGGAGTGGACCAGTAAGTTTCCCCTGGGGTGGTTTGGTCCCACGGAGTTAGGTTATATTTCTTGAAACTAATATATTAGGACCGAAATTCCTCGCCTTTAAGAACGTTGAGGTTTGTTGAAATAGGCAGGTCAATCCTGTAGGCCACTTTATGTTTACTTCTGCCAATTGGTAGGTTCGTGGAGATAAGTAAGTGGGTCAAGAGCCAGTGAGAAACTTGACTCGCTCTTCCACTATGGGCGTCTAGCGTCACCACGATGGAGCGCAAGATTGTGAATTGGCTACGTGACGTCTCTTCTTAGGTGTCGGGCGAAGTGCAAACACAGAATGTTATGGGCTCCGGTCCGCAGCGGGCCGCAAACGAGAGGATCTTCTCTTCCTTTCTACTTGTTTTGTATCGTTGCCAGCCTCTAGACCCCTCAAGATCACTCTCATCTGCATCTACGAATGGGGGTTGGCGGGGAGAGAATAGGGTGGGGTAGGATCACCAAGGGCTGGTCATCATCAGCCGGATGGTCTATCTTATCCACCTGGAGGGCACTGGGGAGGGGAGGGTGGAGGTTGGGGTGGACCAACTGTCTCCTCAGAACGGCCTACAGGTGAAGGGGGCACTTCCGTGTTGCTGGGAGGCGAGGAAAAACTGGATGCCGCATTCATAGGAGTTTGGTGGCTATCTGTGCGATTGCCAATCGATCCCTGCACTCCTTTGATCGCATCCCAGATCCGTGTGAGATCATTTGTTTCCACCGTTTTTAGACTGTCTAGGAATCCTGCAGTCCTTTGATCAAACATCCCAGATTTCTTGATAATTTATCATTTGTCTCCTCGATTTTTTCTGAGTTTTTTCCCATTATTTCTGAGAGGGATTTTTGCTGTTTGGAACTGCATTTTCTTGCCGTGTGGTACACCGCGGGTAGGCTTAGGTCAGCGGGCCCCTTTGGAGGCAGATTGTAAGGGTCATCGGCGTAGATTTCCACCGAACAGGTCCTTAGCCACTTAGTGATATATGATATTTTTTTGTGTGAGGAAAAGTTCTTCGCGGATCGCTCCTTGAGAATGCTCTCTGGTATCAGATCTTTGCATTTCGTATATGCAACGTTGATTTCCTCATCGGAGAAGGCATCATTGACAGATTGAATAGCGGACTCGACGTCGGAACGGTTCGATTGGTATAGGGTAAAATACAGACAATTGTTCGCGAGTACGGAACTTGTGTGTGGGGCACAGGCACCGGTAGGTGCCTGGGTCACTTGCGCAACGGTTGGAGGTTGGTCGGATGACATTTTTGTGGTAAGAGAAGGGCCAAGCACTAACACATACACTGCATTCTTTTACCCATTTCCCAGGACCAATAGGCCTCGAGTAGCTGTGATTTGAAAGATTTCTAAGGCACTGATTGGAGCAGAAAGAATATTAGAATATCTGCAATTGCATAACACTCTCCGGCTTATACGCCGGTTATTACGTGGAGACACTATTAACACATTGCTTACTGTAAAAGGTATAATCACCAAGGGCGAAAAACCCTTCTTATCTGTGAAAAAACGCAAGAGAGACCTCCAACCCCGTAGGGGGTTATACTCAAAATAAAAAATGGAAAAAATTAACTCAACGCTAACTTTAATTTTAGTCACTATTGTCCCAAGTCATAAGCGATGAAAACGCGCGCTATTAATCCTGTCATACAACCGCGCATGTGCAAAACTACGCCAAAAACCACATTAACGAACCCTCGACATACCGTCACGTTCGCATTTATACACTTGACACGCCCAGGCTCCCAACCGTTAACTTCAATAGCGAATTCTTACATTCGTAAACAAAAGACAGATATGTTTCTGCTTGGGAGTTCAACGCTTGCAGAGAGATATACATATCTTCTGAAAAGTCTGAGCTTATCTTTAGTGGTAGTGTTTGTTTGCGTGCCAATCGGCTTCGTTTGAAGTTTTTATTCACGTTTTGGGACTGTAAGTTATGGGAGGGAGTTTTTGAATTAATTAAAAAAATCGAATACAAGTTCTTAAAGCGAAGGTATATTTAAAATACTTAGGCTAAATATATTATTGCATATTCATATACATACATACATATATATATATATATATATTATAATATATATATATATATAATATTTAATAATATATAATATAACTATATATATATATATATATATACGCCTAAGGGTTTTTGATTAATAATATGTTGTCCATGTGTTCTCTGTGACCTGTGGAATTGGAGAACAGTGAGAAGCAACCGAACTGAGAAGTAGCTGAACAATGAGATTCTATGGATGACGTGAGATAAAAATGCTTAGTTCGACAAGTCAATGTACAACAGTTTTACGAACTCTTCTCAAACTGCCTTTGTGAAACTGGATGCAACTAGTGTTGCGAGGCGTTAACGAACTGTGTGTTCGTATGTGCGTGTGCGTCTCTTCCCTTTAATAGTTTCATACGCAAGTCTATGGGGGGATTTTGATAGAGGGTCTTCGAGAGAAAGGCAAGATGCCGTGGTGCTCACCGGGGAGTTTTAATTAACTGTGTTTAAGTGTTCCGGTTGCTTGGGTGAGTGTTGAATTACTTTAGCCAAAGAGCGGCTTGTTGTCTGTTTGACATTTTTATGATAATATCCAATATTTAGTCATTGATTGTTAAGCTTGTGTGTGTACTTACCGGGATGTGTTCTGTATCTTTGAAACAGACGATTCTGGCGGTTTTGGCAGAACTGGGACAAAGAGTTCTCAGATGGGTGTAGACTTTTTGGTGACTAGACATTTTACTATTTCGGGGTTTTTTGAGTTAGTCTGTAAGACTTGATTGCTTGATTGATTATCCATTATTTATTCATTGTTAATAAATGTTAATGTTATGATGCGACTCTCTCATTTTCATTACCTGTTAGGATGGAGAGAAAGAGGTGGAGAGTGGAGAGAGAGAGATTCCTTAGAGAGAGAGAGGTGTCGGTGCTAGAGTTGCCGAGAGAGAGAGAGAGAGAGAGAGAGAGAGAGAGAGAGAGAGAGAGGCTGTGTGTAATGCTGTGTGTTGGTTTGCCTTCCGTTTCGTGCTGCACGCTTACCTAATGAATAATGGGGGGGGGGGGGGGGGGGGGGGGGGGGGGGGGGGGGGGGGGGGGGGAATCTCCCCATTACAGTGGTGGCAAGCGGTTAAGAGGGGGTATAAAAGTTTTTTTCTTCTTTATGCCTAGGAACGCCAATGTAGAGAGATGGGTGACCAGTTAAATAAAAGGGTTATGGGTTATGGCTTAGCGATAGTTTTCGAACGACAAAGGCTTTCTGGGATTGTGAAAAATTGTTAAATATGGAGCGGATTGTTAGTTTTCAGTTACTTAGTGAGGAAAAATGAGAAATATCTGTCCGTCCGGTAACAGAAGGGAGAGGGAAGGATTTCATGGGACTCAGCATTTTTCCCAGGGAGTCAGCCTAGGAGCAGTGGGCGCACTCAGTATGACTTCTGTGTGCAATGACGAGTGCATCCTGAGATACCCATGCGGCTGTTGTTATTAGTGCATGTATCACTGCCGCGTTTTACGAGAATTTCGAGTTCTTTTTGTTCCCATTATGGAGTGGTGAGTGCTAAAAACTATTGTTTTGAAGGGGAGGGTTGTTTTAAATATTTCAGTGGAATGGGATTAGTTCAAGAGGTCAAAAATTTTTCTTGTCTTTGCCCCATAGTAGCAGAAGTGACGTGTTTTCTTTATTCACGCCTGTTTATAATAGATGTATTCGTCTTTGTTTTAAACACATAAGAGTGTATAGAGATGTGTTTTTTGCATGTGAACTGTGCTCAGATAAGCATATCTGGCTTGGAGACAAGAGCGGTCACTGAATTTCACGGGCTCAGCACATTGCGAGGGGAGTATGGCCTGCCTCGAGGGAGGGTATTGCGAGATGGGTACTACTGTGGGGACTACTGGTCTGCCTCGGGCTGTTCTGTCGCTTGACGGGGGTGTCAATGCTCAGGGGGGGAGAAACCTTTTTTTTTTCTCATTGGGGGTGAACTCCCCCTTTTCTTTTTTTTCTTTGTGTCGGGGTGTTGGGGGATGGGTTTGCCCTTGACAATGAATTCCAATGCTAAGATATCAGCTGATTGATTAGTTGATGAAGTGAAACGCCCGTAGAGTCTTTTTTTTGAGAAAAGATATTTTCTTTATCTTGGAGGAAGAGAAAAGGAAATAAAAGAGATTTTTCTTTTCCGTGAATGAGGGGAAAAGTAGTTAACATGCACGGGATGTGTTATATGTTTTCTTTGTGCCTTGAAAGACACAAATATATTGGGGATACACAGATTATTATTATTTTTTTTATTGTGTTGGAGAGATTACTTTGAAAATGGTGCCGAGTGGTGATGTATGGTAATGCCCGGTGCCGTGAATGTGGCAATGGTGTTATGTCATGGTGTTGCATCTGGAGAAATTGTGTGTCATGAGATTCAGCAATACTGTTGTATGCTATTTTGAATTTCACCCTTACTTTAGATCTTTGCAAGAGAATTATTGCTATGGAGAGTTATTATTATTATTAATAATTGTTATACTTGAGATGTGTTACGGGAGGGTTGCTTAAGTATAATTATCATTACGGGAGACATAATTTGCGAGAGATTTGAGATATTTTATGGGAGATTAGTTGATAACTATTACAGATAATTATTCAAGGAGAATTATTACAATGAATTAATGGGAGAAGTCTTGTGTTAATTATTTGTTGAGTTTTTGTAACTTTGGAGAATATTTCAGTCATTCATGGGGGATGAGTTTTGCTGAATCTTGATGAATCTGGCTGAATCTTGGTGAATTGTGTTGAATCTTGCTGAACTTTTGCTGAATTTTGTGCTGAACTTTTGGAGACTGGACAAGCATTGACATTGGTGATGTTTTTTTTATACCGATACTAGTGATTTTGATGATAGCAAATTTTGGTGATTTTGCTGATGGTGATATTTCTGATACTGATTTTTTATATACTAATACGTGGGTATTGTAATACTATCAAAGGAGGTGAAATCTTTTTTTTTTTTTTATTTGGGAGGTACTAACAACACATTATTTTAGTTTTTTTTTTTTTTTTTTATGAGTTCAGCAGAGAATTGCTTGATATCTGGTGAGTTACGGGAGATAGTGAACAAGGCCGTTGATTTTTCTTTTCTCCTTTTTTGGAAGTTACCATAGCTGACACAAGTTTTTTTTACCATGGGTGAATTTGAGTTTATTTTTTCTCTCCAGTTGGTGTGAATATTTTTTAATATCTCAGTTCATGACTTAGAGTCATTGTTCGAGAAAGTGTTTGTGTTTCAGCTATTTGATGCTATAGAGAAATACACGGGAGAATTTTGCATATTTTGAATGCATACGTAATGGCACTACATTTTTTCTCTGGATATTTGTGTTCCAGAAATTGGGAGTTTTCTTGCACAATACATTTGTTGTATTTGTGACAACTTTGTGAGAGATAGGAAACTTGGCTAAGTTTTCTAGTGGCCTATGTCGTAGTGCATATGGAGAAGTCTTGGCTAAGACACTTTGAATTTGGAGTTTTTGTTATAATGAGTTGTGGCACATTGGTGATTTTTTCTAGAATTTTCTAGACAGTTTTATTTGCCGAGTTTTTGCCCTTTTTTAGCAGTTAGGCTAAACGGAGAGAGTTTTTATAGTTTTTGACTATAACATGGAGTTATTCTCTGGAGAATTGTAGTAATAATTGAGATATATTATTTTGGAGTTATAATTTGAGATATAATATATTGGAGATATATTTTTGGCCATTTTTGATATTTACCAATGTGATGAGAGCTATGTTTAGTTCAATTATTTTGCAGCCATCTTTGTTGCAAATGGAGACACATATTTGGAGATTATGGGGCAATATTTGTGAGTGTGTGAGTTAGCTGCCTTGAGTGGACATTTTTTGGAGGTAGGATTTCATTTTTTGATATTCCTTTTTGGAGATATATATTTTTGGAGCCTTGTTTTGTTCCACATGGAGTTATTGGGGAAATAGAGGTAAATATTTTGTATTTGCCGAAATAGAGGTGATTATTCTCTATTCCTGGAGTGGTGTTGTTTTTTTTTATTAACATATGGCTATTGGAGAAATAAGAGAGAAATATAAGGAGGTTGGTTATTAACCAAATGGAGGAAATATTTTTATATCCGGAGTGGTGTTATTATTAATATGGTGTCTCATAATGGAGTTGGAATTAATCTTTGGCGGGTGATCCTTTTTTTTGTGGTTATGGGAGTTTGTTTTTTTGAGCCAAGAGGAGATTTCTGTGGTTCTTTCTCTTTGGTTTCATGACTATTTAGAGGCGAGTGTCATTACTGCATTACGAGTCCTATGGAAATGTGTGCATTTGTTATGTTCACAAGTGTGTTATTTTGGAAGCATATAATTTGGGGCAAAGTCATGTTGAGAGAATAAGTCTTTGAGACAAATCTTTGAACACATTAGTCATATCCTGGAGTTAATTCTGTGAAATATGTCTGTTAGACATTTTTTTGAGAATTATGAGTTTCCAAACTTGTGTGTCTGACTAGACAATTTTTATGCTGCTGTTAGAGCATACGTCCGCAGGTGGATTTTTCTGCTGACAAGCGATGTGATGAGCCGTGTGCTGACTTTTTTCCTCTGATGATGATAGCTCAGAGCTTTTGCAATATCTGGAAATGTTGACAATAGCATTTCACAAAAGCGCATGGGTAAGAGTTTGCTTTCTGGCAAATTCCATAACTTTACATGGAGCATTTCTTGGGGAAAAAGTGGGGTGTTATGCATATTATACATGTATTATGTATTTTGTGATTGGGGAAATCTACTTGTGATTATCTTTCATTTATTTTTCTTCCTTTTCCTACGAGAGATTTAATTGGGGGATTGAGCTTAAATAGCATTTTTTTTTTACTGGGAAATGTAACTTATCGGGAGATGTGATTTTTCGGGAGTTGCTATTTACGTAAAAGGGAGTTTGACATTAAGTCTCATTGTAATTAATTGTATGAGCAGTAAAGGGGTTTTTGCTGTTAAACATTGGAGATTTTTACTGATTTTGTGGGTTGTTCAAATATCAGAGCTTGAGAGAACATTTTTGGGTCTGGGAGTGTTACGTGATTCTTTTTTTTTTCCTTGGGCTCATTACGATTTTTTTTTTTTTTTCTTGAGAGCACATTTGAGTTTGAAATGTGAGTGCAGAAGTCCGTGGAGTTGCTGTGATTTCTGAGTTGTGTGTATGCTGATGTGCGAGTTTGGAGAATTGAGTTAGAGAACTTGATGTTTTTTTTTTTTTCTTTGAGAGTTATGATAATGACTTATGATTTAGTAGTCATATTAAAGGGAGTTAATTGGGAGACGTTCAGTTAGTATTTCTGACTTTTTGAGATCATTGTTTGATAGAAGTAGTATGTCTGGGTTAATTTTTCTTGGATTGACCAGTGACTTGACTGACATACTAACACACACCAAAAGTCATTTCCCGACACCAGCAAGACGTCCACCAGCCGTGCAGAGAGTGTTGCTGTTATTTTACCCCAGGGTGATTACAAGAGTTTCCATGTGGGTGATCAAGAGAGTTCTACAGCGTGTCTTTTGGGGATCTGCAGAAGCCGTGAGAAGTCTTCTACGATGAGGGAGGCATTCCGTCTTCCTACAGCCTGCTACAGTCTGCTACAGGAGCAGCTATTTGCAGACAAGCAAAGAATCCGAAATGCAGAAAAAATGAGAGAAAAATTAGAGAAAAATTCTAGTGTTATTTGGAGATAAAAGCGTGATAAGACTTTATTTTATAATGCCAGAGATGTGCAGTTATTACGTATATTTTATTTTAAGCCGGCCAGTGTGTTTTGTATTATATAAGCAATTTTGCTAGGCGGGGGCTAGCATGGGGTGGTCGAGCTATATAACGCCTAGGGTTTTTGTTTAATAATATATTGTCCATGTGTTCACTGTAACCTATGGAATGTGGAGAACAGTGAGAAGCAACGACCTATGAGTAGCTGAACAATGATATTCTATGGATACGTGATAAAAATGCGTGTTTGCAGTCAATGTACGACATTTTATGAACTCTTCTCAAAGTGCCTTTGTGAAACTGGATGCAACTAGTGTTGCAAGGTGTTAACGAACTGTGTGTTCGTATGTGCGTGTGCGTCTCTTCCCTTTAATAGTTTCATATGCAAGTCTATGGGGGGATTTTGATAGAGGGTCTTCGAGAGAAAGGTAAGATGCCGTGGTGCTCACCGGGGAGTTTTAATTAACTGTGTTTAAGTGTTCCGGTTGCTTGGGTGAGTGTTGAATTACTTTAGCCAAAGAGCGGCTTGTTGTCTGTTTGACATTTTTATGATAATATCCAATATTTAGTCATTGATTGTTAAGCTTGTGTGTGTACTTACCGGGATGTGTTGTATCTTTGAAACAGACGATTCTGGCGGTTTTGGGCAGAACTGGGACAAAGAGTTCCCAAGATGGGTGTAGACTTTTTGTGACTAGACATTTTACTATTTCGGGGTTTTTTTGAGTTAGTCTGTAAGACTTGATTGCTTGATTGATTATCCATTATTTATTCATTGTTAATAAATGTTAATGTTATGATGCGACTCTCTCATTTTCATTACCTGTTAGGATGGAGAGAAAGAGGTGGAGAGTGGAGAGAGAGAGATTCCTTAGAGAGAGGAGGTGTCGGTGCTAGAGTTGCGAGAGAGAGAGACTTGAGAAAGAGAGAGAGAGAGAGAGAGAGCTGTGTGTAATGCTGTGTGTTGGTTTGCCCTCCGTTTCGTGCTGCACGCTTACCTAATGAATAATGGGGGGGGGGAATCCCCCCATTACATATATATATATATATATATATATATATATATTAATATAATAATATAATAATTAATTATTATTATAATATATAGATATATATATATATATCTATACTATATTAATAATTATAATATATAATATAGATATATATATAATAATATATTAATAATAAATTAATTAATATATGATAGATAGCTAATATATATATATATATATATATATATATATATATATTATATCTATATATATATATATATATATATATATATTATATTATATATTATATATATATATATATAATTATTATATATTCATTATTATTATATATATACTATATATATATATATATATATATGCATTTATTATTGTTATCAACATTAGCCAGTTAGGGTGGTCCAGCTGTATTAGTCTTATATTCATATAAAAATACAGCATTCTAATCCTACCTTCTAACTCTGCAGGGATTAAGACTTACATTCAAAGGTCACGTTACTCAGTAAGCCCTTACACAAATTTCCCAAAATACCCCAGTACCCAGGTCTTTTAAAATACAAGTTTCGTGAGAAAATTAACATATTTCATTTTAGAATGTTAAATAAGGAATAACTATTAGATTCATAACAGAATACCACTGATTAGGTAATTCTGTAGCACCGGGAATATCGGCAGAAGACATTACCTACCAGCTTGATCGTAATTAACGTTAAATAGCTTCAGTTAACTTCGATTACCTTCAATTACCTTCCCTCAGTGGTGAAACTCCCCAAGAGGAATGAACTGCAAGTCCCTACAGACACGTCTTACTCTACTACGTTTCTCGTCGGTTTGAAATGAGTCCGTAATTAATCATGTTTGTTCTCTACGAACGGATTTCAGTCCAGGAGAAATTAGTGTTGGGAATAAAGTCCTTTTTATTAAGACTTTTGTGCACACGAACTTTTTCGTTCGGTTAAGAATTTGGAGAAATCTAATGTTTGTTGAGAACTTGAGCATCCCAAGTTCCTAGTACATAAAATTCACTGGAGAAAGATGCCAAAATATTTGGTGCACTGTAGGCGCTACCAAATGGTGTTTGCAACGTCCCCTTTGCCCCTTACTGCACATCCAGTTTTCAGCCTTTTATTTTATATCAAATCCAGCTTCCTTTCTTCAGTTGCTGTCCAGCTTCTCTGACTATCACTCCTCAGTAATATTTTGCATAAAAGGAAAAAATATAATTCACCTCTCTTCATGCAATTATATTTCAAACGCAGTGTCAAAATAACAACTTCAAGTTAAGACAACTCCCACCATATTTTCTGCAAAAAATAAATAAATAGATAAATAAATAAATACAAAAACTACAATCTTAATACATCTTTTTTCCTCCCACTAATTTTACTAATTAAAACACTTTCAAAATAACACTTTACGTTTAGACAACACCCACAATATTTTCAGCCAAAAAAATAAAATAAAATAATAGTAATAATAAATAAGTAAATAAATAAAAATCTAAACTCATATTTTTTTTCCCACTCCATCATGTTTTTTGAATCATTATCACAATAACAGCTTTTAGTTAAATATATAAAACCTCCTCGTTTTTAGCAAAAACTAAAATAACAAAATAAAAAAATATGAAAAAAAATTGAATTTTGTCGATTCAAATCTTGAAAAACATCCCTGACGATGTAGAATCCAAAACTTTTCTTTTTCACTATCAATACTATCAAAATAACAACTTTAAGTTGACTCAAAAACCTCTACATTTTTTTTCAGCAAAAAATACTTTGAATTTTGGTCGATTCAAAAGCTTAAAAAAATCCCATACGATGAAGAAGCCATCCAGTGTTCATTCATTACGAAAACAGACTCGCTTTTATGAAGAGTACACGTTATCAACCAATCTCCAGAGACCTTAGGAATC
Organism: Macrobrachium nipponense; assembly: GCF_015104395.2. Classification (NCBI taxonomy): domain Eukaryota; kingdom Metazoa; phylum Arthropoda; class Malacostraca; order Decapoda; family Palaemonidae; genus Macrobrachium; species Macrobrachium nipponense. The sequence continues at coordinate 46,847,656 of NC_087208.1, read as the reverse complement.
CAGTCACTCGACAAATAAGTCAATTGTGATTTTTACGATCGTGATTGTCAGGACACGTGGGCTGGCAAACAGAATAGGCAACGAATATAGCAATAACATTGGTACTGGAATTAAAAGGATTCTGCAAAAAAAAAAGAAAAAAAAAAGAAATAGAAGCAACTAAAATCAAAGAGGAAAGGTGTTCTAACATAACTCTTTCATTACTCATGTTTTTTTAAAAGTACGTTCTTATCTATCATCATCATGCACAGAAGTATTCAAGATATAAGAAAAATGTATTTCATTAAATCTAAATTGAATAACAGCTGTTTTCATCTGCATTTTAAAATAGTTCACTATAAAGGTATTCTAGATTTACGAAATATATAGTTCACGTATCTAAATAAAATATTAATTGTTTTGCTTTGCATTTTAACTCAAAGATGGAATGAATTCTGAAATAGCTCAGCCAATAATTATTTTTTTTCATATTGATTTTTACCTAATTATACAGACTGCTATAAGCATAATAAAAGGTTTGTACTTTACAGGTTTTTCTCTAGAAGTGCAAGTATAAAATACAGAGAGAGAGAGAGAGAGAGAGAGAGAGAGAGAGAGAGAGAGAGAGAGAGAGAGCGATCCTAGAACCTTACATTTTACAATATCCCACAATTCACCTCTTTCTCTATGTCTGTTTGTCTGCCTCACTGACAACAAAACTCCATTTTCCGATAGCAATCTCCCTTTGACACTAAGCCGAAGTCTCGGTTGACGTACCGAATCGAACTCAGGTGTCCGTAGAATTGACGTCTGACGTAGTAGAACTGACGGTTTGCCAGCCCACCTGAAGTAGAATTACTAGGTAGGCCACCACCCAGCCCAGAATCTGGAAAGGGTTGAAGGTATTATGCTTTAGCTTTGCGTTCAGAATGTTTGTGTGTGTGTGTGTATATATATATATATATATATATATATATATATATATATATATATATATATATATTATATATATATATATATATATAGAGAGAGAGAGAGAGAGAGAGAGAGAGAGAGAGAGAGAGAGAGAGAGGGGCTTCAAAACTACAGATATACTCTATAAACCCCAAATATATAGTCACGGGCATCCTGACAAATCATCCATGATTACGTAAATAAGCGAGGGAATTGAATAATGATAATAGTACATTTTCATATGCATCCTAGGAGAAACATGAATATCTCTCTCTCTCTCTCTCTCTCTCTATCTCTCTCTCTCTCTCTCTCTCTCTCTAAAGAAGAAAACTTATTTTTAGAAAAGAATCAGGTCTCCGTTGCCATATCTACATTCATAAAAAAACGAAGCACTAAATTGTTTTAACAAAGAACACGTAGCCAAATATGCTTACCGATACCAAGGTCTTGTAATCCAGGTCATACCACCCACACATGTCAAAGTCCTTCAGAGAGCCGAGGGCAGTCAGAACTCGGGATACCTATTAAGAAAAATATACCAGTGAGTGACTGTTTACATGATGAAATCACATTGTAAAGGACACTGCTACATTCATATTTAATTGGAGAATGGACACTGTTTAATTTTTTAGCATTCGTGCCTTAGGAATCTTTCCCTCCTATAGATATACATCACACATCCTGGTCAGTCAGGCAGTTTTACCATTATCACTTTCCATATCTCTCTCTCTCTCTCTCTCTCTCTCTCTCTCTCTCTCTCTCTCTCTCTCTCTCTCTCTTAAAATTCAGTACACCTTTCTTTACCAAAGCAGAGAGAGAGAGAGAGAGAGAGAGAGAGAGAGAGAGAGAGTAATCATTCAACATGACCACCACAATATCTTGAATTAAAGCAGGATACTTTTTCTCTGAGAGTCAGGGTAAGGTATCTCGTTGATTCCATTGTCAATAGTTTTTACCTATAAAATAATGAGGGCAAATACTTACTGCTATACCTTACTACTTGCAATTATTGCCATAAACGTACCTGGTCATTTACAGCTGGATCTGCTACACGGCAATTAAAAGTCTTCATAACTGTTATTGATTTACCAATCTAAAAGTAAAAAAAGAAATGTAAGTAATAAGTTATGGAAAGTAAACAAATAAAATATATATTCAGTGTCATTCCTGGCTTTATTCAAATTAATTCAGCATCTACACTTTTTAAATTGGCTGTGAGATAGATTTTGGTTTAATTTAAATTATAAATAAGTTTCATTTGATAATATTTTTGCATATTTTAAAAACTGTAAAAAGTGAGACTAATATGGCAAAGATAATAGACGACTAATAACATCATCTTATCATCTTGTCTTCAAGTTTTATTTTCAATTACTTTGGGGTGGCAGTTGGTTGTTCAAGGATTGCCAAATTATTCACCCCACTTTTATTTATGCCGTAATCTTAGCAGCATCTTATCACTGGGCCTAAGAATGATAATATTATCTCACACGAATGAAACTGACCTTGTCTTTGAAGTCGTGGCCCACGTGGCAAGTGTAGACGATCACTGCCAGTGATAAACAGGCCATAACGGGCCCCCCTCCACTGATCCAGTTCTGGCTGAGGATAGCAAAGCAGCCACACACCATTCCAGCCAGAGCAGCCAGAAGGATGAGTGTCACTGCTTCGAAGTAGTAGGATGCAAGTTCATCCCTGAGGATTTCCATCTATAGAAAAAAAAGATGATTATTGCTCCTGGAAATTATGATATATAGTGTTCTTTAAGATGTTGATGTCTTTCCTGTAGGATTTTAATTTTATACATCAGGTGTTAACATCTTATGAAGTCGTCTGACTACAAGGCCAAACCAGCTCTAAACTGTCAGGTGAATATTTAGTTTCCTATGGTCTGTGTGTTCATATTTACTATCCTAATAGCATATATGTTGTAGATTTTTACCCTTATGTACCATTCCTCTGAAAATGTCTTGCATATAAAGACGAAACCTGTCAGGATTTACACCCGGTGCTCCATTTCCCCTATATCTGACCAGTAAGTTTCTACTCCTTAGAATGTCTTACCTGACAGATCCTGTACACAAGAATTTGAAGCAAATGCAGTAATCTCAAGTCATTCTGCGCTTGATTACTCTCTCGCCATAACTCTTGTCTCTCGGTACCTTTCCTAAGCCACAGGGTTGAATGATCACTTCTAAACTGCTGTGATACCTCAGACACAGATTCAGTCACTGACCTCTGTATCATCTTGGCACTCAGAGAGAACGCCTGACCAAACAAGATGAGAGCGGCCTTTGCGCGCACCATGGAAAGGAAGGTGGAGGCATTCAAGAAGACTGCTTCTCCAGTCAAGATGTAATCCGGGTTGTTTAGGTTGAAGCAGATCAGGTGGATGAGGATTGCAATGTGTGGAACAATGAGGATGAATATTGTCCTCCATGGAACTCCCAAACTTTCTTTCGAATACACCATGAAGAATCTCTGGCTTGGGTCCCTTATGATGGAGGCTAGTTTACTACTCCTAATTATTTGTAACAGTGCCACAGCCACGTGGGAAAATGGGATAAAATAGCTTGCTACTGTGATAGCAGCGTTCCCAACACTTCCATGCTCCATGCTCGCCATGATGAGATGGGAAGTGTAAGGTAATGCAAGGGAAATGATCGATAGAAATATTGACCACAGACAGTACTTGACTGAGAGGGTCAGCCCGGGTCGTCGACTACTGTTCCAAGAGTATGGAAACAGTCCAAATATCTGCAAGGGGAAGAGCAGGTGACTGATTGGTACAGTTTCATTAGTGGCCATAGTATCCCTAGCAGACATATTACCATCCGAAATGTATCACCGTATACAACGTAAATTCCTCTAATATCTGGAAATGCACACTTTCTGTTTCAGAGTTGTTAATAGCTGCACACAAGATCAGCAAGTCCACAGAGGCACTGATGGGAGCTCCAGTTCTACTCGGTAGCTTCTTGTATCGATCCAAGGTTTCACTTATGCTTGAGAGTAAACACCACCATATTTACCTGATCACTCAAGTTAATGAGAGCACTGATGACCAACACATTCCAACAAAATTCAATTTACTCTCTTTCAAGACAACTCCCCTTACCTTGTTTCTTTCGTATAAAGTATTTTATAATCTGAATAAGTCTATGGAAAAGCTTTGGTACAATATTTATTTGGTCTGTTGTACATAAAAGTCATTTCAACCCATTCTGTACGTTTATGTATCCATATATAACCTTTGTTTATTTGTGCATTTTATCAAGTTGCATGATGTCTAACTATTGTATAAAGTGGCACACTGCGCTAATAAGTGAATGCCCTGTTAGGTTTGCTCATGTGGGCAAGTGCACATCATATATTATTGATAATAATAACAGTTTTTCTCTCATGTAGTTCATAAATAACTAAAATCACACTTTCAGCTGCATTGTTCGATGATGTTTCCAGTACACGAAGCTGAAACCAGGGCTGATGGCCTCGTCCAAACTCCTTCGAACACGCAACTTTTCAGGAGTAGAATACTGAAGTAAAATTCTACGTTAAATAACAAATAATTGTAATCACTCTTTCCGTCTCTCACAGAAAAAAATGAAAATATCCCATTTTTCATTACAATTCGATTAATCCATTACTTCGTGCCGTTCGTATCTTTTCCATACTCATTGACTCTTTCCCATCCGACTTGCAGCAGGATAACGAGGTATGTTGCTACCAAGCTCAGACACTGAAAGAGGTGGAGGAACATAGGTTACACCTCACAAAAATTACAGTTTTTGCTACACAGGTAGGTCCTTTGATAGCCTCGTTAATTGTGGATATATTCAGCTCACAAACGAACCAGAGCTTGTTTGTTAGCTGAATTTATCGACAATTACAGTTTCTGTATACAGGAGGTCCTCTAAATACAATCATGAGCATGTATATTAACTAGATTTATCCACTATTACAGTTTCTGTTTACAGGAGGTCCTCTACAGTTAAACAAGGACTTACTTATTTGCTGAATTTATCCACAATTACAGTTTATTTATACAGGATGTCCTCCACAGTTAAACAAGTGCTTGTTTGTTACTGAAATTACCCACAATTACAGTTTTTGAATAAAGGAGATCGTCTACAGTTAAACAATGGCTTGTTTGCTAGTTTGAATTTACCAACAGTTAACCAAGGGCTTGTTTGCTAGCTGAATTTACCCATAATTACAGTTTCTGTATACAGGAGGTCCTCTACAGTTGAACAAGAGCTTGGTTGTAAGCTGAATTTATTTTGTATGTCCTACAAAGCTAGCTTAGGCACCCAGGATTGTATTCAGTCTATGGCATACAGTACTATGTGTATCAGTACAATTTGGTCTTTGTACATAGACCTAAGCTCATAATAAAAGAAATCTTCAATCGTGTCCTGATACGTGACAATGAACAACATAAAATAAAGCTTTTATATGCCATACATTGTGCAGACACTGAACTTTGTATTTTTGAAAGTTTGTAAGTTGAAAGTTTATATGTAGAGAACAGTATAACGCAAATATCTTTGTAAAAACGTATCAAACATGCTTTAAGGAAATTCTTGAAGCTATCAGAGTACTCACAGACACGAAGGTGCTGTAATTAAGGTTGTACCATCCACACATGTCGAATTTTTTTAGAGAGTCGAGGGCCATCAGAACGCTTACTATCTGGCGAGGAACAATTTATTTTATAAGAAACTTCAGATAGAAAATTGGTATCATTATAATTCTGCTAAGTGTGTTAAGTATTGTTGCGGTTACATCTACACAAACACACACACACAAACTTACACACATAAACACATATACAGGCCAATGAATCGATTAATCTAATAAGGGAAAATAACAGTAGCAAAATATTTTTAACTCCTGAAGGTTAATCAGTAAGGTCAAAAGTTGCTACTGATCCAGTTAATTAACCAGTAATATTCCTCAAGTGTTCATTGCTTTTCCTATCACTTATTTGATAATAATAATAATAATAATAATAATAATAATAATAATAATAATAATAATAATAATAATAATAATAATAATAATAATAATATATAAACAAACAAGTTCTGTACTAACGTGAAGAATATAAGACCTTTTCTTATATGTTGAATCTTGGTATATTCGTTAGAAATAAAGCTGATACCATTAATAATATCATGATTATTATTTTGAATAACTTGTAACAAGAAATTAAATAAGAATTTTAATAACTCTGCAATAATAATAATAAATAAAATTAATAATAATAAAAAATAATAATAATAATAATGTAAATAATAATAATAATAATAATAAATAATAATCTGGAACTAAACTAAATTATGAACCTCTCGAACTATGTTAGTTTCCTCCTCTTCTCTCTTCTGCAGTCTCTCTGCTCTCATCTCTCTCTCCTCTCTCTCATCTCTCTTCTCTCTCTCCTCTACCTGAAGTCATCAACAGGAACTCACCTGTTCCTTTACAGTGGGAATTTGGCCACTGTGCTTTTTGAAATAATTTCAGAGGCCTCTGATGCTTTGTGCTGAATCTGACGTGTGAAGGTAATTTGGAAATAAAAGAAAAATAATTTGTTAACTTTAAACAAATATATTAATTAATTCAAGAATTCGTTTGCATTTTGAATATCTAAAAAAATTACTGACAAGGTAAAGGTTGTCAAGTCAATATTTGGTTGAGTAAATAAAAGTTAGCAATTGTAATTCACTGATATTTAACTGGTCAGGGAGACCTTGATAAGAAAACTTGAATTGAATCATGAAAAATTGATTGATTCATTGCATTAATATGACTTCTTTCATTGTTGTACGGAAAATAGTATTCTTGAAAAACTGACCAGTAAACCTGTTTTATCAAACAAGTCAAGCTGAATTAAATAATATTTAATTTATTTATTTAATTTAATTCATTTATTTATTGATACGTTCTTTTCAGTTCGTTTAAAAAACCCTCGAGTTATCAATTCATACCCAAAACAACTATTAAAGATATTTTATTTTTTTTATTTTTTGTTTTTAGGTTTTTGTTTTTTTGTTTTTTAGCCATTGGCCAGATCTACCTGTTAGCAAGTTTTAAGGGGAAAAATTGATAAAACTAAAAACTATATCAACATACATCAACAGAACCACTTTAACCTCAAGGAAACCTCCAATCGGCCCAAGTGTATCGTTAACCATCTTCCAAGGGGTGAAATTAATTACCAAAAAATATATCACTATTCATCACAAGACCACGTTAACACAAGGATCCTCAATTCCCGCTCACGATCTGACACTCAAAAAAGAACCAACCCGCCACCTTTTCCCTCGAAAGTCATGCCCCGCGTGACACAGGCTAGAACCACATCACCTCGCCAGCGCCCCAAACGCCATGACTTGACTCCCGCCGTTGACCCAGTTTCGCTGAGGACGGCGAAGGCGCCGCAGACCATAGCAACTAAGCGGACAGCAGGAGGATCAAGGTCACGGCCTCAAAGAAGAAGGACGCGAAGTCCTTTATCAGGATCTCAATCTGAAAAGGGAAGTAAAGAAACTGATGTACAAGGCTGGAAGGACCTTGAAGTAGGAAATTCAAATTCCTGAATTAAGCAATTTCCTCTTGCAGGATCCATGTCTGAAGAAGGAAGTAAGGAAACCAATGTAAGGGGCTGCCAGGACCTCCAAGAAGAAGAGTAAAATATTAAGCAAGTCCTTTCGTAGGATCTCTATCTGCAAAGGAAAGCAAAGCGAGAAGGAGAAATAAGGGGCTGTAAGGATAAGGACATGGAAAAAAGGACACCAAATCTTTTCGTAGGACTCTTGTAGGATATCAGTCTGCAGTGGGAATAGAGAGGGTGCATATGGACCTCTCAGAAGAAGGATGAAAAATCCTTAAGAAGGAGACATATACGAGGGATTGTAAGGACCATGTGAAAACAGGATGCTAAATACTTTCACAGGATCTCTGTCTATAATAAGAAGGAAGGAAGAAGATGAAAGGAGCTGTAAGGACTCCTAAGGAAAAAAGGGTGCGGACTCCTTTTGTAGGATCTTAATTAACATAAGAAGGAAGTAAAGAGATATAATGGGGTGACGGAGGTACATGAATACACGTAAGCTGTTATTTACATGGTACACATGGAATAGAAAAATCTTTTAATGCCTTTTAATATATGAGTTATAATAATGATACTAAAAAAATATTATCATTATTATTATCATTATAACATATAAAGGAGTTCAGTGCGTCCGTGTAATTATCATTGTTACTGAAAGCCAAGGATACTACCTATAACAAGCAAGAAAATTATTCACTTCACTATCAAGTTTCCTTATACGAATATCGTAAGCTCTACCTGACAAATCCTGTGCTCAAGCGTTTGCAGGCAATGCACAATCCTCGTTTCACTATCTCCTGATTGTCTGCATCTTTCCCTCCATTCCAAATCACTCACAGAATCAAACTGCCTGGAAAAACGATGGAAATTGATTATGGAAACAGCGAGGTGTTTTCGACAAGTCTGAAACGGCCTCAGTGGCCGAGTTCAGTATCTCTCCAAGGCGCTGTGAGTAAAAGCCTGCTTGAATAAGCAGAGAATTACCCTGGCCCGGAGCATTACGAAGAAATTGACACAGTTCAACAGCACCAACTCTGGAACGTCCAGCTCGTCGCGGTGGCTCAGAGCGAACGCGGCCCCATGCAAAAAAATTCCGAAGTGTGGCGCCACGAAGAGCAGGGCATCTTTCCAGGGGATTCCAGACCGGTCCCTAGAATACACCAGAAACACCCGTTGCTCCTGGGCCCTGATGATAGAGGCTAACCGGACGCTCTTGAGGGACATGACGATTCCTATGACCATCTGAGAGGTGGGAGCGATGAAGCTCACTGTGTTCAAGGCGATGTTCCCTATGCTCTTGTGATCCAGGCTGGATACCATGAGGTGGGCGTAGTAGGGAAGCAGGAGAGACGTGACTGCCATCGAGACTGACCACAGGCAGTACCTTACTGAAAAGTTCAATTTGAACTGTTGGCTGCTGTCCCAGGAGTAGGGAAACAGACCCATTAACTGTAAGGGTAAAATCAGGCGATCTATAGACACCGTTTCTTTAACAGCCATGATGACTCAAGTTTTTCTTTGTTTCAAATCGTCTCAAAAGAGGTTTTCCTTAGTCACTGAATCTACCCTGCACTCTGTACCTAGATACAGAAGGACACTGTAATACATCTGAGGAAGCGACTTCCTGTTTGCTCCTCGCCCAGTGGATCGATCTCGCAAATATGGTCGTTGTTTGCCTCCGTTCCCCGCCAGTCATAGAAAGACCTCATCCAATAACTGGAATTGATTTTTCTCACCTCCTTGCAATGTTTGGGATTTGTCTTCATTATTCTTTTATTTTTTGTCTGTTTATTTATTATCCTGTTGATTTACCTCTTCTATTCTAATGAGTGATTTATTTCTACATTCTCATTAAATTTTTATTTTCTTTTTAAATGAGCACTATAATATTCTTTGAAAGCTTAAATGTCAAGTCAATGGTGCCTTATTGGGCTTGATCCATATGACTAGGGTTCACGTCCTGATTAATGATAATAATAATAATAATAAATAATAATAATAATAATAATAATAATAAGCCCTCCACTGGAGCCTGTGCAAGAAACATCAGCT
>NC_087208.1:46830558-46833058 GCF_015104395.2 Macrobrachium nipponense | reverse complement strand
AATTTACATCGATTTCAACTAAATAACTAATTTTCTAATCTGCTATTGTTACGTAATTATTCCTTTTATGCTTTGCAATTATTTAACATTGACAATATCCAATGCATTTGAGTAAATCAGAATTCAAAGTGAATATAAAATATTTATTGGTTTTTCGCATAAAAAGTGCTTACACAGTTAGATTACAAAATATATGTTGAACCTGTATCCCCACTGATTTACTTTAGATTTCATCCTTCAGGATACATATCATATTTTGTTTATAATGAAATGGAAGTCCAATGAAATTTATGGCCATACCAATAATATTGATCATTTGTGAAACAAACTAGTTTGATTACCATTATATAAAGATTTCTGGTTTGCCCAAGGGAAGAGAAGACGCAATAAACGTAGGAATAGATAAAAAAAAAAAAAGAAATTTAAAAAATCTTGAGACGGTGAGTGGAAAGGTATAATAAAAATAAAGCATGCTTAGAAAACACTTTAATAATAAAGATTGGGCACGTATGATAAAAATAAATCAATAAGGGACTAGGAAGTTATATGATAAAACGTAGCAAAATATTATTACAGTAAAGAAGGGAAATTTCTGAAAATAAGATGAATAGTAAAATGGTGAAAACATTAAGAATATATTTTGGCGATAAGGAGTGGGAAGTCTGGAGACAAAAAAAGTTAATGACAAATATATTTCAGAAAAGATTTCATTGATACTGCATATGAGGCAATAAAGCAGCATACTTACGAAGAAATAAATTATGATATGACAACACAAAAGAAAATCCCGAAGAGGCTCTACCCACTTCTACACAATGACGGGAAAGAGGAAAATATAGACAAAAAAGACAAAGTCTGCAACCTTTTGAAAAGAGGGAATTGCAGATTTGGAGAAAGATGTTACTACAAACATCCTAAGGTATGTCACAACTATGAAATATATGGTAAATGTGCATACCTAGACGGCTATGAGGATGATTGCAGAGATCTACATCCAAAAATATGCAAAAACCTAAAAGAAGGAAAAGGATGTAAGTTCGACAAAAAAGGTAAATATATGCCCCCTGTAGCCATGAATCATAATCAAATAAATAATCAATCAAGTAATAAAATCCAAAATAAGAAAGAAACAAATAAAGAGAGAAATAAAGAATATCAGATAAAAGAAAAAAGCAAGACATCAATGAAATATGCAGAGATGTCAGCAAAAAATATCAAAGCCTCAGCTCCAAGATTCTACTCAAGAGATAATAACTGTATTTATTATGCAAGAAGATATTGCAGATACGGAGAAAATTGCAGATTCAGACACAAAATGAATAATTATGATGAAAGAAGATCAAATATTATGGAAAAGTTGGATTTTTTAATGTCAGAATTTCTGGAAATGAAAAAAAGAAACAACATACCAGAACAAAGAAAGACATGGAAAATCCTTATTATTACCAATATTGAATGAAGGAGAAAACACGCAAACCATCATAGTGATGAATGCACAGGGTTTAGTTACGAGTAACTCAAAAAGAAAAATAGAGTACTTAGAAGAACTAACCCAAATTGAAAAGAAAATAAATATAATGAATATAAGTGAAACCTGGTATTCCCAAAGAAACGGGAATGATGATCAAATAAAAGGGTTCCAAACTTATAGATCAGAAAGAAAAAATAGGAATCAAGGGGGAACCGCAATATATGGGAAAGACAAAAAACAAGGAAAAATATATGAGAAATATAGTAACTCAGAATGTGAACTAATAGCGGTAAAATTTGAATCTGAAAAATTAATGAACATAGTAATATATAGACCTCCTAATACTAAAGAGTTTGACTTAATAATAGAAAAATTGGATGATATATGTAGAAATCACAAGGACTGGACTATTCTCTATCTGGAGACTTCAACTTCCTTTCGTAGACTGAAAAAAGAACGAATAGGAGATTGTGGTTTGTACTTATACATATGAAAAAGTGAGTAATAGTAGTGCAAAAGATAAGAGGTAATTTCGAAAAGCTATAGATAGCTACTAGAATACAACATTCAAACAAATAAATCACCTGCCAACAAGAAAGGAAAATACTTTAGACCTAATATTTGTGAACGAGATGAATTATGTTAAAGAAATAATAGTTTATAATGCGGGTATTTCGAACCATAATGTCATAGAATTAACAGTCCATTACCAAAGCAAGTGAAAACAGAGATAAGCAAGAAAATGAAAAAAGTGGGAAGGATATGGAAAATACAACTTCTACAGTAAAAATATAAAATGGTTAGAAATAAATGAAGAATTAAACAAAGATTGGGATAATATTTTTTTTGTAAGTGATGACATAAGGGTAAATACGGAGATATTATATAAAATTTAGAGAAAATAGTGGATAAATATATACCGAAGAAGAAAAGTAATCATAAGTCATGCATACCAAGAGACAGAAGGATCTTGTTCCAGAAAATCAGAAAGTGGAAAAAAGGTCTTGCAAAAGAAAAAAAAATGCATGG
>NC_087208.1:46814919-46822419 GCF_015104395.2 Macrobrachium nipponense | reverse complement strand
ACTTTTGTAGATGTGGCATGGAAAAGAGCTGACAATTTTATTCAACTAATGACAAACTTGAATTTAGTAAGCATAACATTCTAAAATTACCTTATGATGAAAGGTTTTTAGATATTCCTAGAATTTTAAAGCTTTTTAACATAAATGATGTTTTCAGTAATATTAATGTCAAGAGTTTAGTAATCAAAAATTCTCCTAAAGATCTTCCAGGCTGCATATATGAAATTCCTTGCAAAAAAGTGTGATAAAGTCTATTACGGACAGACCGGCAAATCTCTTTCACAGCGTGTCAAGCAACATCAATATTCTGTGAGAACTGGGCAAATATCGAATGCATTATTGTACATATGAGAGATTTAGACCATCTTATTAACTGGAGTCAAGCAAGAGCCTTAGTCCCATGTAATGACACAGTTAAAAGGAATATCATTGAATCTTGTTTTATCAAATCAAATAATAGAAATGTTCTAAATTTAATCTTGGTTTATTTAAACTTGATGCTTTCATAATGAAAAAAGTTGTAGATAAATATAAGCAACAAATTAATATATTCAGTTTTTACATGTTTTGGACTATAAAGATACTTTGTAATTTCGGTTAGGGTCAGAATCTGTTTAAGTTTGTGACCGTGTGATATCCGATAATCCTGGATTATCCCTTTTAATTTTAACCCTTTTGATATTAACCATCTGGTATTCCTGATCTTGTTTGTACCTGAGGTCTTCCTCTCCAATTGTACTTTAGTAGCTCCTTGACGATGTCTGAATAAAGACGAAAGCGCTTGGATTTCTGACTCATATTCCCGTGGTATTCGCTTATTTATGAAGTCACGTGCATCTACTGTGATTTATTTTTTAAGCATATAATATATATATATATATATATATATATATATATATATATATATATACATATATATATATATATATATATATATATATTTTAATCTGCAGCACTTTTCTCTCTATCCTCAGATCTTAAAAAACTGCTGTGACTAGAGGGCTGCAAATTGGTGTGGTGATCTTCTTACCTACAATCAACAAACATACCAAATTGCAACCCTGTAGCCTCAGTAGATTTAATTTTTTTAAGGTTAAATTAGGCTTGATCGTGCGTCTGGCACGACACCGCAACAACGCAGGTCATTACGGGCGGCTGAGAGGTTCATTGGCCGTAGATGAGAGAGTTCCATACAGCATTATATGTTGTACGGAAAACTCGATTGCGCGGGAGAAATTTCATTTTGAGAGGAGATAAAAGAGCAATAACATTTCCCTTGACGGAATAAATACAGAATAGAAATGAAAAAAAAAAAGGACAACTTACGAATCAGTGATATCAAAACAAAAGAAGGTGGATTTTTCAAAACCAAAGGAATATTGCATTTTCTAAGCTTAACCAGAAGGAAAAAATAAATAAGGTTAACTAGAATCGTGCTACTTTTCCATTTCTATCATATCTTGATAAATCATACATCTGAGGTGTGTCACACAACCATATCATAAATTTTTTTATCAAATATTTTTCCTTTCTCGTTTCACGTCCCGTTTTTATTTTCCGACGTTATGGTTTATATCATTTTTTGGAATTTTACTTTTTTTTTTTTTTTTTTTTGTAAACTGAAAAATATATGGGTCGGCTTCTGGTAAAGGCGATATTAAGATGTCAAAAAAAGGTATTTCTCCTAAAGGTATGTATATATATATATATATATATATATATATATATATATATATATATATATATATATATATATATATATATATATATATATATATATATATATATATATATTTCCTAATATCCTCTACAATGGAAATTCCATCTAATTAAAATTAAATGCTACTTCTTAATCACTGATAAAATTCACAAAAAGTATTATTTTATCATACCCTTACTAGAAACTCAAAGATATTAAAATTCAAGTCCACTGTGTATTTTAATCTACAAAAAAAAGATCAGGCTAATAAATTCTAAAAATTAATACCATAACAAGTCAACTAATCTCACTTCATTACACTCTACTGCAGGTCAGGCTAATCGCTAATAATTTTCATAATTTGCAGATTTTAAAAAAATCAGCTAATTACCCTTCCATTAGGCTTGCCCTTCATAAGGCCTTTTCAATCGGCGTTAAATTGAACTTACCCGTCGGTAATCACCATAGCTCCAGCACTTCCTAAAAGCTTTCCATCTCGGGTTAGTGCTCCATGCAGAGCTGGAAATTACCTGCTTTGACGTAGCCAAAGTGTCAATCATTCTTTCTGCGTCGTGATCATGAAAGAGATTCACTGATTACTTGAAGGGAGGAAGCTTTTGTGTCAGTCCTCTTATCTCAGAGGCGACGGGCGTTTTAAATGTATCACCCTGACGAGGATGAACCCTGTTCATTTGGAACCAGCCCACCAAAGGGGCCATTGACTTGATATTCAAGTTTCCAAAGATTATTATTATTATTATTATTATTATTATTATTATTATATTATTATTATTATTGTTATTATTATCATTGTACTTAGGAAGCAGACCCTCTCTCAAGCATACTTTGGAGTAGACTTTACTTTTAATAAAGTATATTATTATTATTATTATTATTATTATTATTTTTTTTTTTTTTTTTTTTTTTTTTTTTTTTTTTTTTTGCTCTATCACAGTCCTCCAATTCGACTGGGTGGTATTTATAGTGTGGGGTTCCGGGTTGCATCCTGCCTCCTTAGGAGTCCATCACTTTTCTTACTATGTGTGCCGTTTCTAGGATCACACTCTTCTGCATGAGTCCTGGAGCTACTTCAGCCTCTAGTCTTTCTAGATTCCTTATTATTATTATTATTATTATTATTATTATTATTATTATTATTATTATTATTACTATTATTATTATTATTATTATTATTATTATTATTGTTAAAAAAGGATGGCAGAATTAAGCGAGTTGATTTTATATATTGTTTTTTCTATTTTCCTTACAATTCGCTTCTCAGGGGGTCCTTTTCGCCAATTTCTATATGGGTACCGTCGAAGAGAGGGTCTTCCACATTTCCAGGAAACCAAGGATGTACGTGCACTATCGATGACACCTTCGTCTCGCCGACTCCCAGGATAAGATAGAGCAGCTGCGACGTGCATTCCACGACCACAGCTGCCTCACGTTCACGATTGAACATTGCCAAGATCGCCACCTCCCCTTCCTTGACGTCCTTGTCGAACAGCGAGATTCCGAATTCAGCAGAGGGTGGGTTTATCACGAAGCCGACGAACCTGGGAATGTGCATGAACGGTGAGAGTGAGTGCCCTGAGAGGTATAAGCGCTCCACCATCAGCGCCTTCGTCAGGAGGGCCCTCTCACACTGCTCCTCCTGGAATGACACACACAGTGAGTTGGAGCGCGCCGCCGCCCAGGTCCTCGTCGACAACGGACACACCAATCGTGCTGTGATGAGTCAATAGGGAAACGTATGGATGCCTGGTACCACCAGGAACCCCGCCCCGACGTTGCAGAGCCCATCAAGCTTTTCTACAAGGGGCACTTCCACCGGAGGTACAAGGAGGACGAACAAGCCCTCAAAAAGATCATCGACGAAAACGTCAGCCCAGCCGACCCAGACAGAAATATTAAAATAATTATATATTATAAAACGAAGAAGACGAGCAGCCTGGTGATGAGAAACAACCCTTCGGCTCCCCTGCAGGATCCCTTGAAGAAGACGAGTGTGGTCTACCGTTACACATGCCCCGTCCGAGGATGCCTCGGCAAATACGTCGGTATGACCTCCATGCGTTTCTCCAAGCGAATCTCCTGCCACGCCCAAGAAGGAGCCATATTCAACCACGCCAGGACTGCTCATAACAAACGGATAAAAAGAAATGATATTATCCCTAATATCATAATAATAGATCAGACAACAGATCCCCGACGTCTGCGCCTCCTAGAAGCCCTTCATATAGGTAAGGAGAAACCAAACTTAAATATAACTCAAGAAACGTTTCTCTTTCCCACCGCCGCCCGGAGAGCAGCGAGCGACCCCCCGACGATGCCAGATAATCAGGAGCCCCCACGGATTATACGATTCCTGCTACAGACGGAATTCCTGACGTTCATCCCCAGGCACACCACTGTGGCGCTCGCACAAGAGAATCCCCGAGACCTTCGAGGCGAGATCCACGGCTTCGCCCAAGACCGGCCCGACCAATGAGAATGCAAATCTAGGTCCGTGCCGCTATAAATACCGTTCCGCAAACTTTCTTGCTACAGTCTCTTCAACCGACTCGTCCGAAGATGACCTACGAGAAGGTCGAAACGTCACGTAATACCAGCTATACCAGCACAAACACCAGCCCTTAATCCAAAGACGACCCTGGCCAGAACTGAACTACGCATACGGAATAATACCGGCACTGACGACGACCCCTGCTTGACCTGGACCTGATATCCAGTTATAATAAAAGATTCCTTCAGCATTTACAATTTCTGAAAATACCCAATATGAATATTGGCCAGTTACTCAGAAACATCGCTGAGCCTGAGAAGCAAATTGTAAGGAAAATAAGAAAAACAATATATAAATCAACTCGCTTAATTCTGCCATCCTTTTTAACAGTAGGGTTTGCCTAAAAGAGGGGTCTTCTACCAAAATATTATTATTATTATTATTATTATTATTATTATTATTATTATTATTATTTTTTTTTTTTTTTTTTTTTTTTTGCGCTATCACAGTCCTCCAATTCTACTGGGTGGTATTTATAGTGTGGGGTTCCGGGTTGCATCCTGCCTCCTTTGGAGTCCATCACTTTTCTTAATATGTGTGCTACTTCAGCCTCTAGTTTTTCTAGATTCCTTTTCAAGGATCTTGGGTTTGTGCCTAGTGCTCCTATGATTATGGGTTCGATATCCACTGGTATATCTCATATCCTTCTTATTTCTATTTTCAGATCTTGATACTTCTCCATTTTTTCCCTCTCTTTCTCTTCAACTCTAGTGTCCCATGGTATTGCGACATCAATCAGTGATACTTTCTACTTGACTTTGTCAATCAACGTCACGTCTGGTCTGTTTGCACGTATCACCCTATCAGTTCTGATACCATAGTCCCAGAGGATCTTTGCCTGATCGTTTTCTATCACTCCCTCAGGTTGGTGATCGTACCACTTATTACTGCAAGGTAGTTGATGTTTCTTGCACAGGCTCCAGTGGAGGGCTTTTGCCACTGAATCATGCCTCTTTTTGTACTGGTTCTGTGCAAGTGCCGGGCATTCGCTTGCTATGTGGTTTATGGTTTCATTTTTCGTATTGCACTTCCTACATATGGCAGAGATGTTATTTCCGTCTATCGTTCTTTGGACATATCTGGTTATTAGGGCCTGATCTTGTGCCGCTGTTATCATTCCTTCAGTTCCCTTCTTTAGCTCTCCCCTCTGTAGCCATTGCCATGTGTCATCGCTGGCTAGTTCTTCAGTCTGTCTCATGTATTGTCCGTGCATTGGTTTTTTGTGCCAGTCCTCTGTTCTGTCTGTCATTCTCCTGTCTCTGTATATTTCTGGGTCTTCGTCTACTTTTATTAGTCCTTCTTCCAATGCACTCTTTAGCCACTCGTCTTCACTGATTTTCAGATATTGCCCTAGTGCTCCGTTCTCGATGTTGACGCAGTCCTCTATACATAGTAGTCCTCTCCCTCCTTCCTTTTGTGTTATGTATAGTCTGTCTGTATTTTCTCTTGGGTGTAGTGCTTTGTGTATTGTCATATGTTTCCTGGTTTTCTGATCTATGCTGCGGAGTTCTGCCTTCGTCCATTCGACTATTCCTGCGCTGTATCTGATTACTGGCACTGGCCATGTGTTTATGGCTTTTATCATATTTCCGGCGTTGAGTTTTGACTTGAGTATCGCCTTCAGTCTCTGCATATATTCTTTCCTGATCGTGTCCTTCATCTCTTGGTGTTTTATATCCCCTCCTTCCATTATTCCCAGGTATTTGTATCCTGTCTCATCTATGTTTTTGATGTTGCTCCCATCTAGTAGCTTTATCCCTTCAGTTTTCGTTACTTTGCCTTTTTGTATGTTGACTAAGGCGCATTTTTCTATTCCAAACTCCATCCTGATGTCCCCAGATACAATCCTTACACTCTGGATTAGGGTATCTATTTCCTTGATGCTCTTACCATACAGCTTGATGTCGACCATGAACATCAGATGGTTGATTCTGTTTTGCCTCTTTTCTTGAGTTGGTAGCCGGCATCCATCTTCTGTAGTACTTTTGTCATGGGAATCATGGCTACTACGAATAGTAGTGGGGACAGTGAGTCGCCCTGGAAGATCCCTCTCCTGCTAGTCTTATTCCAGAGCTTGTAAGTATTGTATTCCAGTTGCGTATTGTAATTTTGAGGAAGCTGATGGTGTTTTCCTCTGCCCCATATATTTTCAGGCATTCTATTAGCCATGTGTTTGGTATCATGTCGAAGGATTTCTTATAGTCTATCCATGCCATGCTTAGGTTGGTTTTCCTTCTCCTACTGTTCTTCATTACCATTTTATCTATCAGGAGCTGGTCTTTTGTGCCCCTACACTTCCTTCTGCAGCCTTTCTGTTGGTGGGGGATGGTGTTTGTCTCCTCTAGGTAGTTGTATAGCCTTTCACTGATGATACCTGTTAGTAACTTCCACATTATTGGTAGGCAGGTGATAGGCCTGTAGTTACTGGCTATATTTCCTTTACTCTTGTCTTTTTGTACTAAGGATGTTCTTCCTGTGGTCATCCATTTGGGTGCATGGTGATTTGAGATACAATGCTGGAGTTGTTCTGCTATTCGTGAGTGTAGGGCCTTGAAGTTTTTGAGCCATTATTATTATTATTATTATTATTATTATTATTATTATTATTATTATTATTATTATTATTATTTGTGTATGCTGGAAAGAGACCTTCTTTCAAACATGTTATTAAAAATAATGGCAGAACTCACGGAATTGATTTTATATAAAATCCTTTCAATTCTCCTATTAACTTGTCTTTCTGGCACGCTGGTATTATAAAGCAGCTGTCCAATATTCATAGTGCTATAGGTCGTCAACGGAATTTCGGATTGGTGTTATTAAAGACAACTGGTTATCAGGGACAGGCTGGGGTCGTCAACAGGTATACAGGTGTATCTCGTAGGTCGGGAACAGGCCGTAGTCGTCAGTGGTCTATCCAGGATTCCTTGTTTTTTTCTTCTTTTCTGGTTTTTCTATAGGCGTCTACATGTTTCGGCCACCTCGTTTGGCCATCTTTGGGGTGGCCGAAACATGTAGACGCCTATAGAAAAAACAGAGAAGAAGAAAAAACAAAGAATCCTGGATAGACCGCTGACGACTACGGCCTGTTCCCGACCTACGAGATACACCTGTATACCTGTTGCCGACCCCAGCCTGTCCCTGATAACCAGTTGCCTTTAATAACACCAGTCCGAAATTCCGTTGACGACCTACAGCACGATGAATATTGGACAGCTGCTTTATAATACCA
>NC_087208.1:46807419-46809919 GCF_015104395.2 Macrobrachium nipponense | reverse complement strand
GCTTGTAAAAATTTAAATATAGACAGGAGTGAAAATATAATTAATTTGAATTCGGGTATCTGGGACAAAATACATATCTTAATGCTGTATTTTAAAAGACAATTAAAAATCCCGAGAAACAGAGAATTTTCTTAATGCTACACATTTAATGACTTTATTTGTCTTTTGGAGCACAAAAAGTACTTAGTTTCTGAGAGCCAGAGTGTGGATGGTAACTTTCATCTTTCTGAGAAAATATATCCTTCAGTGTAATTGGAAATCTATATTACAAACTGATAAATTACATGGAAAGGAGTCTGTTCTGATTTTGTAGTTTCAGGCAAAGAACCACAAAGAACAAGCAAAACAAAATCAATAAAAAATGTATCAATTGGTTGATGATCTAAAAATACAATAATTGGACACAGGAGAATAGTTTCCAACACATATTTTGACACAAAAATGGCCGTAGAATACTGACATTCACTGATCCCCCCAAAAAGTGACATTTATAACAATAATTGGTGTCACCAGAGGATGGTTCCACTTCGGGGAAATGTTATTGGATTTATGCCATATTTTTCTTCCTATATTATAGAATTTTTTCTTTCAGATTCACTAAAAATGTGCTGAATTTATAGCTTTATTACTGAGATGTTTCTGTATTCAAAAATAATCCTTTCTGACATAATTTTTGTTCGAAAAGTGAATATTTACATTCACTGAAATAATGTCGAATTTATATTTTGTATTACTGAGATATTTCAGTATTAAAACGATATTCATTCCTTTATAAATTGTATTTGAAAAGCAAGTGTTCAGCGTCTCCCTTATTCAATAAATGCGGAAGATAACAATGAAAAATTCGAAATAACGAGTTCAGGGGGCAGTCTCTCTCTCTCTCTCTCTCTCTCTCTCTCTCTCTCTCTCTCTCTCTCTCTCCTCTTTCCAAGGAAGGGCAACAGGTAATGGGTTCAACTGGAAAGGACTTGAGACGGTGTTAAAGGAAGAATATTTCCAGTGAAATCTTTTCTGAAATATATTTGTCATTACCCTTTTTTGTCTTCAGACTTCCCTCTCCTTATCGTCAAAATATATATTAATGTTTTCACCATTTTACTATTCATCTTATTTTCTAAAATCTCCCTTCTTTACTGTAATAATATTTTGCTACGTTTTATCGTGTAAGTTTCTAGTCCCTTATTGTTTTATTTTTATCATACGTGTCCAGTCTTTATTATTAAAGTGTTTTCTAACCATGCTTTATTTTTATTATACGTTTCCACTCACAGTCTCAAGATATTTTTAAATTTCTTCTTTTTTATTTATTCCTACGTTTATTGCGTCTTCTCTGCCCTTGGGCAAACCAGAAATCTTTATATAATGGTAATCAACCTAGTTTGTTTTACAAATTATCAATATTGTTGGTATGGCCATAAATTTCATTGGACTTCCATTTCAATATAAACAAAATATGATATGTATCCTGAAGGAGGAAATTTAAAGTAAATCAGTGGGGATACAAGTTTAACATATATTTCGTAATCTAACTTTGTAAGCACTTTTTATGCGAAAAACCAATAAATATTTTATATTCACTTTGAATTCTGATTTACCCAGATGTATTGGATATTGTCAATATTAAAAAATTGAAAAGCATAAAAGGAATAATTACGTAACAATAGCAGATTAGGAAATTAGTTATTTAGTTGAAATCGACGTAAAATTCTTATATTCAAGAAGTGCAGATATTCCTGAAGTCAGAATTAGAAACGAGAGCAATTAAATCTATTTCTGGATTAAATTTTTCATCTTTAACCTGAAAGAGTGAGAGGAAGAATATGATTTAAAAAGATTTTAGTGTTCTGTAAAAGTAAACTATTGCGGGGGCTTTGTCTGTCCGTCTGCACTTTTTCTGTCCGCCCTCAGATCTTAAAATCTACTGAGGGTAGAGGGCTGCAAATTGGTATGCAGATCATCCAACCTCATATCATCAAACATACCAAATTGCAGACGTCTAGCCTTGGTGTTTTTTATGTTATTAAAGGTTAAATTTTAGCCATGATCATGCGTCTGGCAACGGTATAGCACAGGCCAACACTTTGTCGTGGCAGGAAGTGTATATGATATTTCAGTCCATTTTTCAGATGTTTGTTTATAAGGATTGAACCTTTTTGTATTTTTATTGATAACTTTCATGTTGAAGAACTATGGCTTAGATATCTTACTAATTCTATATGAGTTCGTCTCCTTTCAAATTCATTTGTTGCAGAAAATATTTAGGTTTTCTAAATAATTTACAAATTCTTGGGAAAAAGAAATATTTTGAGCTAAAATATCAAAGATCCCTGAAGTCAAGGCAGACTTTGGAGGCATCAAAGGGAATCTGCCGCTTATAAAGGAGCAGAGTCATTAATCTCTCTCTCTCTCTCTCTCTCTCTCTCTCTCTCTCTCTCTCTCTCTCTCTCATTGTGAGATATGATATGAAGATATTCTTATGAAGAATCATGCTTACCACAAC
>NC_087208.1:46782419-46804919 GCF_015104395.2 Macrobrachium nipponense | reverse complement strand
TATATATATATATATATATATATATATATATTATATATATATATATATATATATATATATATATATATATATATATATATATATATATATATATTATATTATATATATATATATATATTAAATAACAAAATAGAACAGGCATACTACTGTGGACTTTTCCATTATATTGACTCATGTGATTATGAATTTTCTTTGGACTATTATTATTATATATTATTATTATTATTATTATTATTATTATTATTATTATTATTATTATTATTATTATTATTATTATTATTATTATTATATTATTATTATTATTATTATTAACCAAACAAAAACTTCTTTCAGTTTTCTTCTGAAGATTGAAAAAGAAACCCACAAATTCAATTTGTAACTTGTTTACTTCTAAGTATTTACATTTAGTTTTACTCCACACTCGAGTACTTTCAGGCCCTTCTGTGGCCCATTCTCAAGAGATGTTGGGATGTTAGCCTGGGTCAAGGCCCAGCAGTCTTCTGGAACTTCTTCTCGTTGTGCTGTCATTTATGCGATGGCTGTTCTGGTTTTCTTGAGAGTTGCCAATCCCCTCTTGTCGCTCTGATATCCTGAGCTGATGGTCAATGGGATTCACCCTTGTGGTAAGGGTGTGGTCACCGTAAGTCTGTTGGGCAGGAAACCTAATCTCCAGGTCAGCAGGGTCAATCTTAGCTTCTTTTAATATCAAAGCTCGGCTTATGGGATCTTCTGAGGTAAAACCTTTGTTTCCTTCAATTACTTTGATCTCTCTGATAAGCGCACCTTCTACTACCCTCCCTGTGACTAATTTTTTTTGTTGCTTTTGTATGTAAGCCTACTGTTTTTGAAATCCATCCTATGGTCATTTTCAACAATGTCTAGCTATAGCACTCCCCTGAGAGTTAAGCTGTACTGCCCTTCTATGTTCTTGGACTCTAGTCCTTATTCCCCTACCTGATTCCCCCACATATCTGTCTCCACAATTATTGCAATTGATTATGTATACCCCCGCTACATCATCTGTATTACTGTCTTCTCCTTCCAATTTATTTTTACATACTTTGTTTTTTAAGGTATTATCATAGGTATATACAAATTTATATTGACTTTCTTTCATTTTTGAAGTGATTTGTTTCATTTTAGGCATAAAAGGGAGGGCAACTATTTTCTTGTTTTCTTTATTCCATGTACTCTCTACATTCGCTCTGTAAAATATTTTTCTAGCTTTGGTGAGTGCCCTTTTTCTGAACCATTCCGGGTATGCTAATGCATCGAAGCTTTTATCGATGTAATTTATTTCTTGCTCTATCTTGCAAGGGTCACACGTTCTCATTGCCCTAAGAAATAAACCTGTTAGAACCCCTATTTTTATATCATGACTATGAAAAGAGAAGAAATGAATATATGAGTTTGTATGTGTGGGCTTTCTATATGTGCTGAATTCATATCCTGTTTCTTTTCTTTCTATGAGTATGTCTAAAAAGGGCAGTTTATTATTGTTACTTTTCTCTAAAGTGAACTGGATATTGTTATCAAACTTATTGAGCTCATCTAGAAAAGTTTCTATTTTATTTCCATCCCCTTGCAGAATAGCAAAAATATCATCCACGTATCTCCACCATCCTTGCAGTTTTAGGTCAAGGGACATTCACATAGGAACTAGATTAGTTTCGAAATATTCCATATAGATGTTAGCGAGTATAGGTGATAATGAGGACCCCATAGCTACTCCATATTTCTGTTTGTAAACATGTCCCTCAAACGTGAAATAAGTATCACTGACACACAATTTGATCAACTCCAGGAAGACGCCTATTTCGATGTTTGGATTGAAAATACCCTCATTATGTT
Organism: Macrobrachium nipponense; assembly: GCF_015104395.2. Lineage (NCBI taxonomy): Eukaryota > Metazoa > Arthropoda > Malacostraca > Decapoda > Palaemonidae > Macrobrachium > Macrobrachium nipponense. Next base: position 46,803,068 of record NC_087208.1, on the reverse strand, counting down.
TAGTCTGTTGGAATTCTAATACTTTATCTAAGGGGACATTGGTGAATAATGCTACTACATCAAAACTAACCATGTGTCCCTTTATATTCTTTTTCTTAACTTTGTCTATGAAATCTACTGAATGTTTAATATGGGATGCTGAAAATATACCTAAGTATATTCCTAGTTCTCCAGCTAACCACACTGCTAAGTTTTTGTTAGGAGATTTCCTACTAGAAACAATAGGGCGTAGAGGGCAGCCCTCCTTGTGTATTTTGGGGCTGCCATATATATATGCAAGTTCAGGTAATTTACTTGAGAATAATTTAGTGCATAGCATGTCCTTCCCATTACCTAGTCTACTGATTATTTTCTTCACATTCTGATTAAAGGTATTCTGAAGCTTTTGGATTGTTGGAGGATTCTCTATTTTAGCATACGTAGTTTCATCATCTAGTAGCCTGTACATTTTAACCCTATATTCTGAGCTATTCATGATGACAATACTACCCCCTTTGTCAGCTTTCATAATTCTAATATCTTTGTAGCTTTTTAATCCCTTCAGAGCGATACTAAATCTCCTTGGCAAGATATCTCCAAGTTTGCTTTCATTACTCCCTATCATCACTCCTCTGAGAAAAGGAGCTAAATCATTGTGATGTTCAACATTAAGGTAGTTAATCTTGCTGTTGAATTCTGTGTTAATATTGTTTGTAGTCCCTGCACAAAAATTTAATCCTAGCCCTAGTGCTGCTGTTTCATCCCTAGTCAATAATCTACTTGAGATATTCTTTATATTATCCATATTGCTAAATTTTATCCAAACCGAATTACTAAATAAACTCTCAAACTTATTTTTAATGTTGACCATGTTACGATTTGTATCAAAGTTTACTCTACTGTTGACCTGCCCAACAACTTTTTTGTACCACTCACCCCTTATGGTCTCTTGAAGTGTGTTTTGTGTACTCCTTACACCAGCAAATGCAGCTTCTTTCTTCTCCCTAAGCTCTTGCAACTGATCCTTGATGTATCCTTCTTGAAAACTGCTGAATGCTTCTCCACTCCAGGGTCGTCTTCCAATCCTGCCATATGTTTTTAGACACACTTTGTTCTTCAAACATTCACTTATAAACCAGATCTTGTTTTTCATGGCTTTGGCTTTGTAAAGTTGTGTTTCATATCTTCTTGCATAATGAACAGCTTGAGTTCCAGCGACTTCATACAGTTGTTGAAATGTACTTCTGTTGTAATGTTGCTGTGGGTACATGATGAACCAAACAAAAACTTCTTTCAGTTTTCTTCTGAAGATTGAAAAAGAAACCCACAAATTCAATTTGTAACTTGTTTACTTCTAAGTATTTACATTTAGTTTTACTCCACACTCGAGTACTTTCAGGCCCTTCTGTGGCCCATTCTCAAGAGATGTTGGGATGTTAGCCTGGGTCAAGGCCCAGCAGTCTTCTGGAACTTCTTCTCGTTGTGCTGTCATTTATGCGATGGCTGTTCTGGTTTTCTTGAGAGTTGCCAATCCCCTCTTGTCGCTCTGATATCCTGAGCTGATGGTCAATGGGATTCACCCTTGTGGTAAGGGTGTGGTGGTCACCGTTTAAGTCTGTTGGGCAGGAAACCTAATCTCCAGGTCAGCAGGGTCAATCTTAGCTTCTTTTAATATCAAAGCTCGGCTTATGGGATCTTCTGAGGTAAAACCTTTGTTTCCTTCAATTACTTTGATCTCTCTGATAAGCGCACCTTCTACTACCCTCCTGTGACTAATTTTGTAGCTTTTGTATATAAGCCTACTGTTTTTGAAATCCATCCTATGGTCATTTTCCCAACAATGTCTAGCTATAGCACTCCCCTGAGAGTTAAGCTGTACTGCCCTTCTATGTTCTTGGACTCTAGTCCTTATTCCCCTACCTGATTCCCCCACATATCTGTCTCCACAATTATTGCAATTGATTATGTATACCCCCGCTACATCATCCGTATTACTGTCTTCTCCTTCCAATTTATTTTTACATACTTTGTTTTTAAGGTATTATCAAAGGTATATACAAATTTATATTGACTTTCTTTCATTTTTGAAGTGATTTGTTTCATTTTAGGCATAAAAGGGAGGGCAACTATTTTCTTGTTTTCTTTATTCCATGTACTCTCTACATTCGCTCTGTAAAATATTTTTCTAGCTTTGGTGAGTGCCCTTTTTCTGAACCATTCCGGGTATGCTAATGCATCGAAGCTTTTATCGATGTAATTTATTTCTTGCTCTATCTTGCAAGGGTCACACGTTCTCATTGCCTAAAGAAATAAACCTGTTAGAACCCCTATTTTTATATCATGACTATGAAAAGAGAAGAAATGAATAATATGAGTTTGTATGTGTGGGCTTTCTATATGTGCTGAATTCATATCCTGTTTCTTTTCTTTCTATGAGTATGTCTAAAAAGGCAGTTTTATTATTGTTACTTTTCTCTAAAGTGAACTGGATATTGTTATCAAACTTATTGAGCTCATCTAGAAAGTTTTCTATTTTTATTTTCCATCCCCTTGCAGAATAGCAAAAAATATCATCCACGTATCTCCACCATCCTTGCAGTTTTAGGTCAGGGACATTCACATTAGGAACTAGATTAGTTTCGAAATATTCCATATAGATGTTAGCGAGTATAGGTGATAATGAGGACCCCATAGCTACTCCATATTTCTGTTTGTAAACATGTCCCTCAAACGTGAAATAAGAATCACTGACACACAATTTGATCAACTCCAGGAAGACGCCTATTTCGATGTTTGGATTGAAAATACCCTCATTATAGGCGTCTTCCTTGAGTTGATCAAATTGTGTGTCAGTGATACTTATTTCACGTTTGAGGGACATGTTTACAAACAGAAATATGGAGTAGCTATGGGGTCCTCATTATCACCTATACTCGCTAACATCTATATGGAATATTTCGAAACTAATCTAGTTCCTAATGTGAATGTCCCTGACCTAAAACTGCAAGGATGGTGGAGATACGTGGATGATATTTTTGCTATTCTGCAAGGGGATGGAAATAAAATAGAAACTTTTCTAGATGAGCTCAATAAGTTTGATAACAATATCCAGTTCACTTTAGAGAAAAGTAACAATAATAAACTGACCTTTTTAGACATACTCATAGAAAGAAAAGAAACAGGATATGAATTCAGCACATATAGAAAGCCCACACATACAAACTCATATATTCATTTCTTCTCTTTTCATAGTCATGATATAAAAATAGGGGTTCTAACAGGTTTATTTCTTAGGGCAATGAGAACGTGTGACCCTTGCAAGATAGAGCAAGAAATAAATTACATCGATAAAAGCTTCGATGCATTAGCATACCCGGAATGGTTCAGAAAAAGGGCACTCACCAAAGCTAGAAAAATATTTTACAGAGCGAATGTAGAGAGTACATGGAATAAAGAAAACAAGAAAATAGTTGCCCTCCCTTTTATGCCTAAAATGAAACAAATCACTTCAAAAATGAAAGAAAGTCAATATAAATTTGTATATACCTTTGATAATACCTTAAAAAACAAATGTTATGTAAAAATAAATTGGAAGGAGAAGACAGTAATACAGATGATGTAGCGGGGGTATACATAATCAATTGCAATAATTGTGGAGACAGATATGTGGGGGAATCAGGTAGGGGAATAAGGACTAGAGTCCAAGAACATAGAAGGGCAGTACAGCTTAACTCTCAGGGGAGTGCTATAGCTAGACATTGTTGGGAAAATGACCATAGGATGGATTTCAAAAACAGTAGGCTTATATACAAAAGCAACAAAATTAGTCACAGGAGGGTAGTAGAAGGTGCGCTTATCAGAGAGATCAAAGTAATTGAAGGAAACAAAGGTTTTACCTCAGAAGATCCCATAAGCCGAGCTTTGATATTAAAAGAAGCTAAGATTGACCCTGCTGACCTGGAGATTAGGTTTCCTGCCCAACAGACTTACGGTGACCACACCCTTACCACAAGGGTGAATCCCATTGACCATCAGCTCAGGATATCAGAGCGACAAGAGGGGATTGGCAACTCTCAAGAAAACCAGAACAGCCATCGCATAAATGACAGCACAACGAGAAGAAGTTCAGAAGCACTGCTGGGCCTTGACCCAGGCTAACATCCCAACATCTCTTGAGAATGGGCCACAGAAGGGCCTGAAAGTACTCGAGTGTGGAGTAAAACTAAATGTAAATACTTAGAAGTAAACAAGTTACAAATTGAATTTGTGGGTTTCTTTTTCAATTATTATTATTATTATTATTAACCATACAAAAATTTCTTTCAGTTTTCTTCTGAAGATTGAAAAAGAAACCCACAAAATCACTGTGTATAACGTGTTTAGTTATTTGTATTTACACTTTTTTTTACCCAACACTCGAGTACTTTCAGGCTCCCCACCCACGTGCCAATGAAAAGGCAGCGGCACGACGCCCTCCGCTGCGTCACCGCAATATAAGCAACTGGACTCTCCTTCTCACTATCATACGGGCTGCTCTGTGAGCAAGAGCCCGTGCTGGTTTATTCAGACGAAACGTCCGGAAAGAATAGAAAGAAGAGAAAAGAAATAGAATTTAACATCAAATTTTCCGTAATAAACTCTATGGGATACACCCGAAAATTTGACTACCCCAACTGAAATTTTTACCAATGAAATCCAATCGTTTGACCTAATTGAGATATGTCAACCTTCGGTGCGTTGCTCACCAGTTTAAGCAACAATAAGAAAGCAATAATTAGAAAGATAGAGAAGAACCTGTATAAAATTAATGCAGCTGAGGCAGCAATCACTTTTAATAAAACATGTTTAAAAGAGGATTTACTTCCAGCATATTATTATTATTATTATTATTATATTATTATTATTATTATTATTATTATTATTATTATTATTATTATTATTATTATTATTATTATTATTGCAGAGATTAAAATTATATCATTTCTTGTGCAATTATCAAAATAATAATCATGATATTCTTAATGGTATCAGCTGTATTTCTAAGAATATACCAAGATTCAAACATATAAGAAAGGGTCTTATATTCTTCACGTTACTACTGAACTTGTTTGTTTATATATTAAATTATATTAATTATTATTATTATGTATTATTATTATTATTGATTATTATTATTATTATTATTATTATTATATTATTATTATTATTATTATTATTATTATTATTATCAAATAAGTGATAGGAAAAAGCAATGAACACTTGAGGAATATTACTGGTTAATTAACTAGATCAGTAGTAGATCAGTAGCAACTTTTGACCTCACTGATTAATCTTCAAGAGTTGAAAATATTTTGCTACTGTTTTCCCTTGGTTATATTATCAATTCATTGGCCTGTATATGTGTTTATGTGCGTAAGTTTGTGTGTGTGTGATTGTGTAGATGCAACCGCAACAGCACTTAACACACTTAGCAGAATTATAATACCATTTTTCTATCTGAAGTTTCTTATAAAATAAATTGTTCCTCGCCAGATAGTAAGTGTTCTGATGGCCCTCGACTCTCTCAAAAAATTCGACATGTGTGGATGGTACAACCTAAATTACAGCACCTTCGTGTCTGTGAGTACTCTGATAGCTTCAAGAATTTCCTTAAAGCATCAGTGTCTGCACAATGTATGGCATATAGAAACTTTATTTTATGTTGTTCATTGTCACGTATCAGAACACGATTGAAGATTTCTTTTATTATGAGCTTAGGTCTATGTACAAAGACCAAATTGTACTGATACACATAGTACTGTTTGCCATAGACTGAATACAATCCTGGGTGCCTAAGCTAGCTTTGTAAGACATACAAAATAAATTCAGCTTGCAACCAAGCTCTTGTTCAACTGTAGAGGACCTCCTGTATAAGAAAACTGTAATTGTGGGTAAATTCAGCTAGCAAACAAGCCCTTGGTTAACTGTTGGTAAATTCAACTAGCAAACGAGCCCTTGTTTGACTGTAGACGATCTCCTTTATTCAAAAATTGTAATTATGGGTAAATTTAGTAACAAACAAGCACTTGTTTAACTGTGGAGGACCTCCTGTATAAATAAACTGTAATTGTGGATAAATTCAGCAAATAAACCAGTCCTTGTTTAATTGTAGAGGACCTCCTATAAACAGAAACTGTAATTGTGGATAAATCCAGTTAATATACATGCTCATGATTGTATTTAGAGAACCTCCTGTATACAGAAACTGTAATTGTCGATAAATTCAGCTAACAAACAAGCTCTGGTTCGTTTGTGAGCTGAATATATCCACAATTAACGAGGCTATCAGAGGATCTACCTGTGTAGCAAAAACTGTAATTATTGTGAGGTGTAACCTATGTTCCTCCACCTCTTTCAGTGTCTGAGCTTGCTAGCAACATACCTCGTTATCTTGCTGCAAGTCGGATGGGAAAGTGTCAATGAGTATGGAAAAGATACGAACGGCACGAAGTAATGGATTAATCGAATTGTAATGGAAAATGGGATATCTTCATTTTTTTTCTGTGAGAGACGGAAAGCGTGATTACAATTATCTGGTATTTAACGTAGAATTTTACTTCAGTATTCTACTCCTGAAAAGTTACGTGTTCGAAGGAGTTTGGACGAGGCCATCAGCCCTGGTTTCAGCTTCGTGTACTGGAAACATCATCGAACAATGCAGCTGAAAGTGTGATTTTAGTTATTTATGAACTACGTGAGAGAAAAACTGTTATTATTATCAATAATATATGATGTGCACTAGCCCACATGAGCAAGCCTAACAGGGCATTCACTTATTAGCGCAGTATGCCACTTTATACAATAGTTACACATCATGCAACTTGATAAAATGCACAAATAAACAAAGGTTATATATGGATACATAAACGTACAGAATGGGTTGAAATGACTTTTATGTACAACAGACCAAATAAATATTGTACCAAAGCTTTTCCATAGACTTATTCAGATTATAAAATACTTTATACGAAAGACACAAGGTAAGGGGAGTTGTCTTGAAAGAGAGTAAATTGAATTTTTTGGAATGTGTTGGTCATCAGTGCTCTCATTAACTTGAGTGATCAGGTAAATATTGTGGTGTTTACTCTCAAACATAAGTGAAACCTTGGATCGATACAAGAAGCTACCGAGTAGAACTGGAGCTCCCATCAATGCCTCTGTGGACTTGCTGATCTTGTGTGCAGCTATTAACAACTCTGAAACAGAAAGTGTTCATTTCCAGATATTAGAGGAATTTACGTTGTATACATTTCGGATGGTAATATGTCTGCTAGGGATAGTATGGCCACCAGTGAAACTGTACCAATCAGTCACCTACTCTTCCCCTTGCAGATATTTGGACTGTTTCCATACTCTTGGAACAGTAGTCGACGACCCGGGCTGACCCTCTCAGTCAAGTACTGTCTGTGGTCAATATTTCTATCGATCATTTCCCTTGCATTACCTTACACTTCCCACCTCATCATGGCGAGCATGGAGCATGGAAGTATTGGGAACGCTGCTATCACAGTAGCAAGTTATTTTATCCCATTTTCCCACGTGGCTGTGGCACTGTTACAAATAATGAGGAGTAGTAAACTAGCCTCCATCATAAGGGACCCAAGCCAGAGATTCTTCATGGTGTATTCGAAAGAAAGTTTGGGAGTTCCATGGAGGACAATTTTCATCCTCATTGTTCCACACATTGCAATCCTCATCCACCTGATCTGCTTCAACCTAAACAATCCGGATTACATCTTAACTGGAGAAGCAGTCTTCTTGAATGCCTCCACCTTCCTTACCATGGTGCGCGCAAAGGCCGCTCTCATCCTGTTTGGTCAGGCGTTCTCTCTGAGTGCCAAGATGATTCAGAGGTCAGTGACTGAATCTGTGTCTGAGGTATCACAGCAGTTTAGAAGTGATCATGCAACCCTGTGGCTTAGGAAAGGTACCGAGAGACAAGAGTTATGGCGAGAGAGTAATCAAGCGCAGAATGACTTGAGATTACTGCATTCACTTCGAATTCTTGTGTACAGGATCTGTCAGGTAAGGCATTCTAAGGAGTAGAAACTTACTGGTCAGATATTGGGGAAATGGAGCACCGGGTGTAAATCATGACAGGTTTTGTCTTTATATGCAAGACATTTTCAGAGGAATGGTACATAAGGGTAAAAATCTACAACATATATGCTATTAGGATAGTAAATATGAACACAGACCATAGGAAAATAAATATTCACCTGACAGTTTAGAACTGGTTTGGCCTTGCAGTCAGACGACTTCATAAGATGTTAACACCTGATGTATAAAATCAAAATCCTACAGGAAAGACATCAACATCTTAAAGAACACTATATATCATAATTCCCAGGAGCAATAATCATCTTTTTTTTCTATAGATGGAAATCCTCAGGGATGAACTTGCATCCTACTACTTCGAAGCAGTGACAATCCTCCTTCTGGCTGCTCTGGCTGGAATGGTGTGTGGCTGCTTTGCTACCCTCAGCCAGAACTGGATCAGTGGAGGGGGGCCCGTTATGGCCTGTTTATCACTGGCAGTTATCGTCTACACTTGCCACGTGGGCCACGACTTCAAAGACAAGGTCAGTTTCATTCGTGTGAGATAATATTATCATTCTTAGGCCCAGTGATAAGATGCTGCTAAGATTACGTCATAAATGAATGTATGAATATCAACAAGAAGTGGGGTGAATAATTTGGCAAACCTTGAGCAACCAACTGCCACCCCAAATTAATTGAAAATAGAACTTGAAGACAAGATGATGAGGTGATGTTATTAGCCGTCTATTATTTTTGCCATATTAGTCTCACTTTTTATAATTATCCCATTTTACAGTTTTTAAAATATGCAAAATATTATCAAATGAAACTTATTTATAATTCAAATTAAACCAAAACCTATACCACAACCAATTTGAAAAGTGTAGATGATGAATTAATTTGAATAAAGCCAGGAATGACACTGAATATATATTTAATTTGTTTACTTTCCATAACTTATTACTTTCATTTCTTTTTTTACTTTTAGATTGGTAATTCAATAAGAATTATGAAGACTTTCAATTGCCGTGTAGCAAATTCAGCTGTAAATGACCAGGTACGTTTATGGCAATAATTGCAAGTAGTAAGGTATAGCAATAAGTATTTGCCTTCATTATTTTATAGGTAAAAACTATTGACAATGGAATGAACGAGATACCTTTCCCTGACTCTCAGAGAAAGAGTATCCTGCTTTAATTCAAGATATTGTGGTGGTCATGTTGAATGATTACTCTCTCTCTCTCTGTCTCTGTCTCTCTCTCTCTCTCTCTCTCTCTCTCTCTCTCTCTCTCTCTCTCTGCTTTGGTAAAGAAAGGTGTACTGAATTTTAAGAAAGAGAGAGAGAGAGAGAGAGAGAGAGAGAGAGAGAGAGAGAGAGATATGGGAAGTGACAATGGTAAAACTGCCTGACTGACCAGGATGTGTAATGTATATCTAGATGAGGGAAAGATTCCTATGTCACGAATGCTAGAAAATTAATCAGTGTCCATTCTCCAATTAAATATGAATGTGGCAGTGATCTTTACAATGTAGTTTCATCATGTAAACAGTCACTCACTGGTATATTTTTTTTTAATAGGTAACCCGAGTTTTGACTGCCATCGGCTCTTTGAAGGACTTGACATGTGTGGGTGGTATGACCTGGATTACAAGACCTTGGTATCGGTAAGCATATTTGGCTACGTGTTCTTTGTTAAAACAATTCAGGGCTTTTTTTTTTATTAATGTAGATATGGCAACGGAGACCTGATTCTTTTCTAAAAATAAGTTTTCTTCTTTAGAGAGAGAGAGAGAGAGAGAGAGAGAGAGAGAGAGAGAGAGAGAGAGAGAGAGAGAGAGAGATTCATGTTTCTCCTAGGATGCATATGAAAATGTACTATTATCATTACTCAATTCCCTCTCTTATTTACGTAATCCAGGATGATTTGTCAGGAAGCCCGTGGCTAAATATTTGGGGTTTATGGAGTATATCTGTAGTTTTGAAGCTCTCTCTCTCTCTCTCTCTCTCTCTCTCTCTCTCTCTCTCTCTCTCTCTCTCTATTATATATATATATATTATTATATATATATATATATATATATATATATATATATATATATGCACACACAAACATTCTGAACGCAAAGCTAAAGCATATCTCTTCAACATTTTCCAGTGTCTGGGCTGGGTGGTGGCCTACCTAGTAATTCTACTTCAGGTGGGCTGGCAAACCGTCAGTTCTACTACGTCAGCCGTCAATTCTACGGACACCTGAGTTCGATTCGGTACGTCAGACCGAGACTTCGCCTTAGTGTCAAAGGGAGATTGCTATCGGAAAATGGAGTTTTGTTGTCAGTGAGGCAGACAAACAGACGTAGAGAAAGAGGTGAATTGTGGGATATTGTAAAATGTAAGGTTCTAGATCTCTCTCTCTCTCTCTCTCTCTCTCTGTATTTTATACTAGCACTTCTAGAGAAAAACCTGTAAAGTACAAACCTTTTATTATGCTTATAGCAGTCTGTATAATTAGATAAAATTAATATTCAAAAAATTATTATTGGCTAGCTATTTCAGAATTCACTCCAAAACAATTAATATTTTATTTAGATACGTGAACTATATTTTTCGTAAATCTAGAATACCTTTGTATGTGTATATATATATATATATATATATATATATATAGTATATATATATATATATATATATATATATATATATATATATATATATATATATATATACATATATATATATATATATATATATATATATATATATATATATATATATATATATTATATATCTATATAGTATATAATATATATATATATATATATATATATATATATATATATATATATATATATATATATATATATGTGTGTGTGTGTGTGTGTGTGTGAGTGTGTGTGTGTGTGTGTGTGTGTGTGTGTGTGTAAATGGGTAAAAATATATATTAAACAAATAATGATCGAGTGAACTATTTTAAAATGCAGATGAAAATAGCTGTTATTCAATTTAGATTCAATGAAATACATTTTTCTTATATCTTGAATACTTCTGTGCATGATGATGATAGATAAGAACGTACTTTTAAAAAAACATGAGTATTAGGTTAACGTAAAACTATTATAATTTCTTTTGTTGATTTAAATCAGCCTTGTTTTCTTTTAAGTTAAATTTTTACTGAGTATGTTTACTCTTGTGTTACCGTAAGTTAAGTGGCTTTACGATTGTTTGTCAGTGCTTTTTGCGCCTCCTCCTCCTCCTTTGTGTATTAGTGAACTATCGGTTTAACGATTGTTATTCTTTTGCTTTGAGCGTTTATAAACACTGGGAAGGTGGACACGGTCGACCGGTTAACGGGAGTTCGGGTCTTGACAAGCTCTCACCAGTACTGTTTCCCGTCGCAGCATTTATTTTGATTTGGAGGACGACTTTGGATAATTACCTTTTGGACCACGCACTTGGATATTTCCCTCACGGATTTTGGAAGACGCATATATACGTCTGTTGTGTGTGTGTCCCTGGATCACGGCTATTTCTCGCGCAGGTGTTGTTGTCACCTGCGACCTTCACACTGCTGTTGAAGGTTTAGCTGACTCTCTGTCATCTGCGACCGCTGTTTCTGCCCCTTGTTCCCGTCTGAGGATTTTTACGGGACCTGTGTCGTCGCTGTATCCCGGCACTGGGTTTTTGTATTTACTCGCCGTGTCATCCTCGTTAGGTGACAAGTAGGGAGGCTGCCGCCAGGTAAGACTTATTATCGTTCCTCTTGTATCGGGAAATGTGTTGCCCTTCAGTACCTGGCGTACAGTTTTTGCCCTTCCGTTAGCAGCTTGATGGACTGATCACGGCCCTGAATTCAACTCCTCTTCTGGTACTTCACTTGAGGTGAAATTGTTTATTGTTCCGATACGTAATACAAACCATCGGTCCTTTAACAATAGGAAGTAGCTAGCGGCAGCTGGGACGGTCGTAAGCTTCGAACAAGGGGAGAACGGTAGTTAACTGCTTGTCCGATCGTGCGCGCGCCCGCGCGCCTGAGAGGTGAAGAATCACTTTTGCTTTCGGCCGCGGGTGTGAAGGACGTGTTCGTCATCGCTCTCTGCCCGCTTCATCGTCGTATGCTTTGTTTATATTGTGTTTTCTACTAATGGTTTGTTTGACTTGAAAATGAAACTGTAAGTACACTGTTTTCATTTTCATTACTTAATTATGAGCCAACATGGAGCTATCGCCGTAGATGCGGCGATTTCCGCTCTTTTAATGAAATTGATACCCTTGAATTATGTCTCGGTGCCGAGGGCGGGACGCGCTCGCGCCGAGTCATGTATTTTGGGCGAAAGTGTGTAATTGAAAAATGTAAGTACTCTTTTCATTATATTTTTGCCCTGTGCGTTCGTTGCCGAGAGCGTGATTGCGCTTGGCACGAGCCTCTTATTTTGTATGGATAGAATGCAATGAAAGTGGATTCGCAATGCAGTATTCTTTTCACTTTTCATTTTCATTTATTTAATTGCATCAAATTTAATTTTGGATCAATTTCCGCTCTTACCCGGGAATTGATCCTTACGATTTATTTTCTGTGAAAGTGAAATCGCAAGTGCAGTATTCTGTTTCATTTTCATATAAATTTTATGATAGCATCATGTTATTATGGATCAACTTTCCGCTCTTACCCGGGAATTGATCTTTTCCCCTTTAAGTTCTATGAAGTGAATCGCAAGGGCAGTATTCTGTTTCATTTTCATATTACTTTTCACTGCTGTGCGGGGGTAGGGGAAGCGAAGGTCAGCCAGGAAGTCGTCGGAAAGCTCTCCCGCGACTCCCTTGGTATCCGATTCTTCGTCTTCTTTCCTGCTCCCCGCTCAGCTTCCTCGTTGTATTTTGTATTTGGGGTCTTCCTTGCGTTCGGGGTGGGGCATGTCTCCCCCCCGTGCGTGAGGGAACCCCTCTTACTAATCTGTCTGTGCTACCGCAGGTGCTACATCCGTGGGAGACGACCTTGGATAGGTATGGGCCACTGCGGCGGCAGGGCGTGCCTAGCATCCACGGGCTGCTGCAGCGTCTAGCGAGGTCTGGGGCGGTGACCTTGGAGTGGTCTCCACTACTTCCACCACGGCCGCTTATGCTGTTTCCCCCCACTGGTCTACACTCCCCATGCTGTGTCGGTGACGCCGTCTGCCGCTACTAGGGCCGGTCGCCGCCGTACCGAGGGGGTGGTATGCCGCCGCCGCCGGTGTTCTTCGTGTTACCTGCCCCAGACTTCCGCTGTTCCAGCAGCTCGCCCCTGGACCGGCCGCCAATACCCAGGTTCCCGCTGGCTGCCGATGATTCTACGAGGCGATGGCTGGGCCTGCCGTACCTGCCGATAATGTGGTTCCCGCTACTGGCTTGGCTGTCCCTTCTGTGTTTACCGCTGTCACTGTTCCTGCTGCTCCTGAGCTGGTTGCTGTTCCTGTCACCTGGTTCCTGCGCCTGTCCATGCTGGTCCTGCCCATGGTGTGTCTTCCCCAGTCCCAGGTCCTTCCGGACAGGTGCAGTCGGGCCGTGTTGCTTCGGCAATAGCCCCGACTCCGGCCTAGATGGAGGACCTGACGACTGTCCTGCGTGAGCTGACGAGGAAGAGGAAGAAGGGGAAGGTGTCATCTTCGTCTTCATCGTCTGCTGCTGCCTCTTTCCCTTCGACTTCTAAGGCCCATAAGCCGAAGAAGAAGAAGGCTGCCTCCCCCTCTAAGAAGTCTCCTTCGGGAACTTCTAAGGGCCCGTCCCACCCCGGTGGGACGGGGGGTCCTTCTGCTGGTCCTCCTGCTCCTACGGGGGCGGGGCCCGTCTCCCCTTCTGTAAGGAAGAGATAGACGGGGACTAGAGGAATACCGGTTAGCACTGGTACTTCCTCGCCTGGTGCTAGCGGCTATGCTGCTACGCCAGGTTCCGGCTCGGTCTCGTTCATGAGAGATCCCGAGTGTACCCTCCCCTCAGGAGACCGTGCAGCCAAAGTTTCGGCGCCAGAGTTCGCTTGGCGCCAAGACGCGGCACGGAGCAGAAGGCTGGTGAGAGCCGCTCAGGTGACTCTCGCCAGGCCAGTGGCCGCTCTTGCAGCGTCCAGCTGGTAACCCGGGTTTCCCCCCTAAGAAGGCTCCTTCGGGATCTTCTAAGGGAGGGCTCGTTCCACTCCCATGGGACGGGGGGGTTCTTCTGCCGGTCCTCCTGCTCTTTCGGGAACAGGGCCCGTCTCCCCTTCCACAAGAAGAAGAAGACGGGGACCAGAGGCGTACCGACTACCACCGGTACTTCCTCGCCTGGTGTTTGCGACGCTGCCGCTACGCCAGGTTCTGGCTCGGTCTCTCGTTCGCGAGAACTTTCGAGTATACGATCTCCCGCGGGAGAGAGTATAGCCAAATTTTGGCGCCAGAGTTCGCTCGGCGCCAAGTACGTGGCACGGAGCAGAAGCTGGCGAGATCCGCTCATGTGACTCTTGCCAGACCAGCGGCCGCTCTCACAGTGACTAGCAGGTAACCCTGGTAGACGTGACTGTCTGACCAGCCACGGGCTGATGCTGGGAAGAGGTTCCCCCCTCCCGAATGTTGTACCAGCGGTATGACGCGCCGCGAGGACACGCACCGGTCTCACCGCGACAGTGGTCTCTGCAGGTCTCCTGACCACCGCTCCCACAGGGACCGGGCGGATAGGGGGACCAGCAGCAGCTCCTCTGCACACGAGATCGGGGCCTCTGTTCTCGGTCCAGCCGTTTCCCTGGGAAACGGCTCGACTAGGCCTGCAAGTTGGCGATCGCCTGCAGCCCTCCAAGCCCGCTGGTTCTGCCAGCGAGCGAAAGAGGAGCATCATGTCTTCCTCTCCCGTGCCTGCAACTTCCTCGGTTTGCACCAGGAAGAGCGAGGCACAGCGGGGTGATCGTGAGGGGCATACCCCGCACGATCCCGTCACGACGCCGTAAGTAGCAGGTACGATCTTCAGACCGACCAGGACGTACGCGCAAGTGGCAGGAGGAGATCGATAGGGGTCTATCGCAGTTCCTCCTCCTTAAGGGGGAGGTTCTCGGAATGCTCTTGCTCGAGGGGGTTGACGGTCCCACTCTGCAAGATGCTATTACTTCCGAGATCCAGAGGAACTTTGTCGAGGTTATGGCGCTGATTCGTCAGCGCAACGACCTCGGGGAAGGATCGCCGCTCCCACCAGCAGAGCCCACGTCTCGGCTCGAGTCGTTTTGGGGCCCGAGAGGGAACCCAAACCGACGATGGGTCTGCCGCGATCGGAGCTTGCCAATTCTGTCTTGAACCAGAGTCTCTCGTCTCCGGATAAGAAGGCTCACTCAGATCTGGCCGGTCGAACAAGCTACTTCCACCTCCTCTACTGCGACAGCGGCGTTTCTACGTGTCTTTGGACACCTTATTTAAATACTCCTTCGGTCCTCCTGAGAGGTTTCGACCTCGACGAGGACTGGAATGAGTCAGAGGACGGTATCGGCTCTCTCCTGTCAGGTGTCGATCAGCCCCACCCAGACGACGTTCACAGTGGCGGCAGACCCTTACCTCCAGTGCGAGTTCGTAACCCTCCTCGGGAAAACGTTTTCTCCTGACGATACGTTTTCACAGACTGAGAGGCCATCGCCGCAAGGCGATGGCTGCTCCTACTCCTATCCAACTTCTAGTTCCACTGGGAAGGCGAGCGAGTATCCAATTCCTCCCCCATTCCCTCTTTCCTTACGGCTACGAGGGAAATGGGAGCGATCCTACAGAGATTTCTCTGTAGGATCCCGGGACTGCGCTACCGGGGGGACCTTCGGGTCCTACCTGACGTAAGCCCCGGTCGTTGAGGAGGGATCCTGCCCCATCCTCGATTTCTACGGGAATCGAGAGGACCACCAGCCAATATCGTTTGACGAATTCGGTGGGGGTTTCGCAGAGTGCTTAGAATTCTACGGAATTTCTAGCGCATTCAGAGTGTTTGAGTTTTTTACGATCTCCAAACACTTAGGCGAGACCACGGTCCAAAGTGAGCGAGACGAGGATCCCCGATAATTGTTACACGATAATCGGGAACCTCGCCTATGCTCGAATTCCTGGAATTTCTAGCATTGGGAAGAAGACTGCTGCTGAAAGAAGAGTATCTCACAGTAGGCGACCAACCTGGAATAGAGAAGAACGGACGGGAACATCCAGTTTGGCTTGAACTATCGTCTTCGTTATTCTGTTCACCATTGAAGCTTTCCTTCGAGGAAGACTTCTCCTTCACTCTCTTTAATAGAGATCGAAGGTGGTCGATCTCCAATCCTTATTTTTTTTTCTTGAAGGAAAAGAATTAGGATGGAGATCGTTGTTCAGAATCCTACAAATATACTACGTATATTAACCTCGCGTCATGATTCTGCTAAGCAGTTGAATTGTCCTAGGGGTAGGCGCATATCCTAGTTACTCTACGGATTACGACTTAGACGAGGAATATTCTAATTGAACTGCAACTCGGGGTTGCCTGCAACCTCCCAGGAGTTTCCAGTTTCAATTTTATTACTTATGGTTTTGTCACGACAACACCATTTCAACTTTCGTTTTTACCGAAATTCGTTTCGCCTAAATATAATTGCTTGAGCATATCTTTTATGCTCGGTGGTTCTAGCCGAACGCATTCCTTCGTGGAATAATGGATTACCTATCAACTCAGGATGACAAGTCAGCGAGAGCTCAGGCTCAGCTACTGCGTATTGAACTGCCTGATAGCAGCTCAGTATCAGTTGGGCCGCCGAGATACACGGTCAGTTATGTCTCTCTCTCCCCTGCTTTGATTGACTACCGAACCGTATCTCTGCCCAACAATCATGGACTTAGGTCTCTGATTAACGGGGATTCTCGTAATAATGAAGGACCATCTACTGCTGTGACGCGCGATTCCATCGCCTTCGACATTGCGAGAATTTTCATCAGAGATATCTCTTGGACTCTTTCATCTTTCTGTTTACCGCACGGTAACAGAAGTCTGTACTAGTCTCCCACTGCATCGCACTGCGATAATGCGAATGATTTTGCAGACATCTGAGTTTGTCTTCAAAATATCTTGTATTTGTAGGTATGCAATTGTTCATTGTTCACCCCGAATTAACAGATGTGTCAGAAGACATCGCCTACTCTCCGACCTGATAGCTCTACTTCCAAATGTTCAGCCCATGAGAAGCAGTTCTTCAGGCGGCTCTCCCCTGTGTTTTCATTACTGAAAAGCGCCCTGCTTTCATTGCAACGACGTCTCACCGGACAGCAATGAAATAGCGGTTAGCGTTTTCAGTCATTTGTAAGCACAGGTTCTGAATCTTGAGAATCCTTCTCTCGATTCGTCTGTGAAGACGTAGGTTGCATTCAATGTCTACCTTCGTCTTCAACGTCACATAGTGTTGTTTCTCCTTAGCTGAGATTCAACAACTATGAGAATGTCTTGCCTTCAGGGACCTCGGTCTCTAGAAGGCAATTGACTTTCGTCTGTTGGGCACATGCCTTAAGAGAATAATCACCCCACCATCTGGCATCGGTGACAAACAAATACACTATTTGTTCGGTCTCTCGGCATAACCTTTTAAAGGGCGAAAGTCATGTGACTTACTCGGATGCTTGGACAACTTGCCTTACTACCGAACGACTCAGTCGGCAGCTGTCAGAGCGCCCGAGTCAGTTACGAACTACGCTGTGGACTTACTTCGGTGGTTCCGATCAATCATTACTTCGTCCTAATAGCTTGTCCCAGTACCCATACCATCGACACCCACCATCGAGTGGCGGTGTCCTATCCACTACCGAGAAGAACTTCGCTGCATGGGGATAGGAGGATGTGAGACACTTCCCTACAGACGGATAGATCAGTATGGGTACTGGACATCACCGAAGTCGAGAGGAGGGATAGGTCATGCGACTATTCCCTTCTTTTCCTCTGAGGGAATTGCATGACTTTTCCTGCGAAGTCAAGCATTCAGGGGATGGGGATCCGTGACGCTCGATTTCGTACCGAACTTCGTAGCGAAGACTCGGAACCCTTCGGTCCCTGACGATCGGTTCGAGTCCTTCACAATCCCCTTCCTAATGGACTTCACTGCCTTCGATGCGAAAGAGATGCTGCTTTGTCCGCAAGAACTTCTCCGTGGCGCAGGTACTGAAGGCAGGGGTCTGGTCCAACCAGAGCACATGCACCTCCTTCTACTTTCGGGATATTGCCCACAGGTCCTTGGATCTTTTTCCTTGGGACCCGTGGTGGCTGCTCAACACGTTGTGTAGCAAACCCAGACCCTCGCAGGCTAAACAGCATCGAGTCCTGGTGTGACTGTAAGAATGGATGAGTGAATGAGAGTGTGACTGGCTCCTCTTCCCATCTATTTCTCTCCTCTACCTCTGGGTAGAGGGATACGGTCGTCACCCTGCTGGGTAAGGACGAGATGCAGGTGAGCTACTCAATAGAGCACCATCCTATCCCTTTCAGTAGGGATAGGAGTAAATATCCACCTCTTCCTCCAACAAGGGGGAGGAAGTGGATGCCAACTTGAGACAAACCCATAATTTTATGATTGTCTCTTGCAAACAGGAACAAGTTCTTGCTTGCTGGTACGAAGAGATACGCTTGCCTCTCTCTTAGTACTTGGCCAGAGGTCTGACCATTGATCCTGCGGTGCACACCCCGATCAATCGGACAGAGGCTTGGATCCCTCCCTCGCTCTTACGACCAGGGAGGCATTCCAGGGTTGGACGAACACCAGTCTGTTCACCAAAAAGACTCAGATTCCTCCCACCAAGAAGTGAGTCTTCCTATTGTTAAAGGACCGATGGTTTATATTACGTATCGGAATAAATGACAATTTGTCGAAAATTGCATTTTTCCTAACTATACAAACCTGAGGTCCTTTAACAATAGGAAGTAGCTAGCGGCAGCTGGGACGGTCGTAAGCTTCGAACAAGGGGAGAACGGTAGTTAACTGCTTGTCCGATCGTGCGCGCGCCCGCGCGCCTGAGAGGTGAAGAATCACTTTTGCTTTAGGTCCATGCAAAAAGTTGCAGAGTGATGGGTGGCATGAGGTGGGACTATATGTAAAGGACCTCAGGTTTGTATAGTTAGGAAAAATGCAATTTTCGACAAATTGTCATTTTTGGCCAATTTTGATTATTTATAAATATATATATGTATAAGTTTACATGTATATGTTTTCATATTTGTTTGTGTGTTAGTATTTAGTGGACTGAGTTCCACATTGTTTAGCTTTGTGCTGTAGGTAAGAATATTAAGGTTTTCCTTGTTATCATCTCTTACTTAATTCTACCTTATTATTATTAGGTTATTGCTTATTTTGGCTAGCCTTATTTGGATTCACCTTGTTATTATTAAGTGTTTTCTCTCTTGGAATTTTCTCTTGTTTAGGGCTTAGTGTAGTAGCTTTAGGTTTTCTTGTGAGTTCCCGAGAACCAGGTATTTGTTCTCTTGAATATTCTGTACAATTAAGTGTATTTAATCTCACAAGGTTGATTTAAGTCATTGTTCTAGTTTATAATAAATAGTGTTAAGTTTTCTTGAGTTTCTGTTTCCGTCCTTCCTTGTCACTGAGGTTCATGTACTGACTGCAATCCTTAAGAGTATAAAGACATAAAAAGAACCTGTACTGCAACCTGGGAGGTTGTAACAATGAGTAATGAAAGTGTTTTGTTAGAACACCTTTCATCTTTGATTTTAGTTGCTTCTATTTCTTTTATTTATTTATTTTTTTTGCAGAAGCCTTTTAATTCCAAGTACCAATGTTATTGCTAATTTCGTTGCCTATTCTGTTTGCCAGCCCACGTGCCCTGACAATCACGGTCGTAAAAATCACAATTGACTCATTTGTCGAGTGACTGGATTCCTAAGGTCTCTGGAGATTGGTTGATAACGTGTACTCTTCATAAAAGCGAGTCTGTTTTCGTAATGAATGAAAACTGGCTGGCTTCTTCATCGTATGGGATTTTTTTTCAAGGTTTGAATCGACCAAAATTCAAAGTATTTTTTGCTGAAAAAAAGTGTAAAGGTTTTTGAGTTAACTTAAAGTTGTTATTTTGATAGTTTTGGTAGTGAAGAAAGAAACGTGTTGGATTCTACATCGTCAGGGATGTTTTTCAAGATTTGAATCGACAAAATTCTATTATTTTTCATATTTTTTTTTATTTTATGTTATTTTAGTTTTTGCTAAAAACGAGGAGGTTTTATATATTTAACTAAAAGCTGTTATTGTGATAATGATTCAAAAAACATGATGGCGTGGGAAAAAATATATGATTTTAGATGTTTATTTATTTATTTATTTATTATTATTTTTTTTATTTGCTGAAAATATGGTGGGTGTTGCCTTAACGTAAAGTGTTATTTTGTTTTAATTAGTAAAATTAGTGGGAGGGAAAAAGATGAATTAAGATTGTAGATTTTTGTATTTATTTATTTATCTATTTATTTATTTTTTGCAGAAAATATGGTGGGAGTTGTCTTAACTTGAAGTTGTTATTTTGACAGTGGGTTCGAAAAATAATTGCATGAAGAGAGGTGAATTGTATTTTTTAACTTTTATGCAAAATATTACTGAGAAGTAATAGTCA
>NC_087208.1:46772419-46777419 GCF_015104395.2 Macrobrachium nipponense | reverse complement strand
TCATTATCTTCATTATCTATTCTAGGGGTGAATTTTTCTTATATCGTTCGCCAGTATGTTGCAAATTTCCTTTTTTTTCATTCGTTAATCTCCCTTCAATTCTCAGAGGGCCTATTTCTATTCTTCTTTTATTCATCCTTCGCATATGAGTATAATAGTTTGGGGTTTTGCTTGATATTTAATAGGGTTTTTTCTTCCAAGTCCCGTTTTTTTCATTTTCTTTGATTGTATAATCTTTTGTTCTGCATTTTCTATCTTACTTTTTAGTTCTATAACTTTCCATGCATTTTTTTCTTTGCAAGACCTTTTTTCCACTTTCTGATTTTCTGGAACAAGATCCTTCTGTCTCTTGGTATGCATGAATGATGTTTACTTTTCTTCTTCGGTATATATTTTTTCCACTATTTCTCCAAATATTTTATATAATATCTCCGTTATTTTACCCTTATGTCATCAACTTACGAAAATGTTTATCCCATCTTTGTCAATTCTTCATTAATTTCTGACCATTTTATATTTTTACTGTAGAAGTTGTATTTTCCCATATCCTTCCCACTTTTTCATTTCTTGCTTATCTCTATTTTCCCTTGCTTTGGAATGGACTGTTAATTCTATGCATTATGGTCTGAAATATTCGCATTATAAACTATTATTTCTTTAACATAATTCATCTCGTTCACAGAATACTAGGTCTAAAGTATTTTCCTTTCTTGTTGGCAGGTGAAATTATTGTTGAATGTTGTATTCTAGTAGCATATTCTAATAGCTTTTTCAAATTGCCTCTTATCTTTCTGCACTACTATTACTCTCTTTTTTATATGTATAAGTACAACCACAATCTCCTATTCGTTCTTTCCATTCTACGAAAGGAAAGTTGAAGTCACCAGATAGGAGAATAGTCCAGTCCTTGTGATTTTCTACATATATCATCCAATTTTTTCAATTATTAAGTCAAACTCTTTAGTATTAGGAGGTCTATATATTACTATGTTCATCAATTTTTCAGATTCAAATTCTACCGCTATTAGTTCACATTCTGAGATTACTATATTTCTCATAATATTTTCCCTTGTTTTTTGTCTTTCCCATATATTTGTGGTTCCCCCTTGATTCCTATTTTTTCTATCTGATCTATAAGTTTGGAACCCTTTTATTTGATCATCATTCCTCTCTTGGGTAATACCAGGTTTTCATTCATATTCATTATATCTATTTTCGGTTTTCATTTTGGGTTAGTTCTTCTAAGTACTCTATTTTTTCTTTTTGAGTTACTCGTAACTAAACCCTGCGCATTCATCACTATGATGGTTTGCGTGTTTTCTCCTTCATTTAATACTGGTAGTAATAAGGATTTTTCCCATGTCTATTTCCTGTTCTGGTATGTTGTTTTCTTTTTTTTTCATTTCCAGAAACTTCTGACATTAAAAAATCCAACTTTTCATAATATTTGATCTTCCTTCATCATAATTATTCATTTTGTGTCTGAATCTGCAATTTTCTCCGTTTCTGCAATATGCCTCTTTGCATAATAAATACAGTTATTATCTCTTGGGTATAATTTCGGAGCTGATGCTTTGAAATTTTTTGCTGACACTCTGCATATCTCATTGGTGGTTTGCTTTTCTCTTTACCTGATATTCTTGATTTCTCTCTTTATTTGTTTCTTTCTTATTTTGGATTTTATTACTGGTTGGTTATTTATTTGATTATGATTCATGGCTACAGGGTGCATATATTTGCATTTTTTGTCGAACTTACATCCTTTTCCTTCTTTTAGGTTTTTACATATTTTTTGGATGCAGATCTCTGCAATCATCCCATATCCATCTAAGTATGCACATTTCCATATATTTCATAGTTTTGACATATCTTAGGATGTTTGTAGTAACATCTTTCTCCAAATCTGCAATTCCCTCTTTTCAAAAAAGGTTGCAGATTTTTTGTCTTTCTTGTCTATTTTTTCCTCTTTCCCGTCATTGTATAGATCTGGGTAGAGCCTCTTCGGGATTTGCTTTTCTGTTGTCATATCGTAATTTATTTCTTCGTAGGTATGCTGCTTTATTGCCTCATAGTGTATATGAGTATCTCTGCATCCATACTTTTATCTTGTTCTTTGTTTTCCTTATTTTTTTCTGTCATTTCATTTTTGTTTACTTCTCTTCCGTTTTCCTCTTCTTCTTTTTCTTCTTCTTCTTCCTCTTCCTCTTCTTCTTCATCCTCAACTATTTGTACATTCAATCTTGATTTAATAACATTGTCTATCCATGATAGACATGTTGAACAAAAAATTCTTGTATCTTTTCTCAAATCTTGTATTACCTCAGCACACTGTGGATGGGTCGGAATGTTGCATGCAGCACATTTTCTGATTAGGTTTTGTGGATTGACTATGCTATACCAAACCTTACACAGTTTGCATGCTTTTGGCATTCTTTTTCCTAATGCATCAATTAGGATATTCACAAGATTCACCTTATTCATTTTCTTTGTCGGAATATGTTGGTTTATGTATATTTTCTTTATGAGTCTCTTGACCACTTGGATTTTATTTGGAACTTCTTCAATTATTTTCAAGATGTTTTCATTAGATTTGTTCCAGTTTGAAGGATTATATCCTTCTAATATATCTATGAATGCTTTTGTATCTTTTTGGTTAGGACTGTTGCTGATTTCATAGATGAGAAATGCCAGTTCCCTTCCTGCTACCTCATCGTATTGCGAATCTGCTAAACACGCCAAATTACGCGAGAGAGAGTGAGATAGAGAGTGAGATAGAGAGAGAGAGATTTTATAAGATCTTGAATTTCCTTAAATACTCGTATACACATAGAAGCTTATTTTCGTAGGTGTATATATATGTGTGTGTGTGTGTGTGTGTATTAAAAGAGAGAGATAAATAATCTATGAAACTCCGGCACTAGCTTTTAAAAAAGAAAAAAAAAATGTAAATAGAATCCCGTAAAAGTTCACGCAACAGTGCATCACATTTTGTCGATATTTTGTCCGTATTTTGTGACACAAGTCGACCCATTCAGCCGTGATAATATTTCTCGTCGAACTTGTAAAAATGAAATATGGATGATGAAAAATGCATCCGTAAAAATAAAACGTCCATTGTTTTCGGCTTTGAAGTTATTTGCTTCGGTTTTTTATTTGTATATTAAAACCGTGGATGAGAATATACGTATATATAATATATATGTATATTAATGTGCAGTATCATATGTTATAAGGAGTCACAAGGATTAGGATGTCTCAAAGACTTGTTTGTCCATCCTAAGAGGAGACATCGTGTGCTCACTTATCTGTAGGAGCAGGTTTTACTGTGCATTCACAGTGTCGTCCTAATGATTTTGTCTGGCTTTCTTTTAGATTCTTCTACACTGTTGCTGTTTACAACTTCTGCCTTAGGAGAAAAATATAAACAATAACGCAGAAGTATCTCTGTGTATGAGAGAGAGAGAGAGAGAGAGAGAGAGAGAGAGAGAGAGAGAGAGAGGATGGAATATACATCCGGGAAGGTAGCTCACAAGAGACCAATCGTTGACGGGCAAAATCAATACCATTAGACCTCCGTGGATCCTTTGCAAATATTCCTTATTCTTTGATCGGGCCTGCAAGGAATAATATCTCTCTCTCTCTCTCTCTCTCTCTCTCTCTCTCTCTCTCTCTCTCTCTCTCTCTCTCTCTCTCTCTCTCATGCACACAATGATAGTTCTGTGTTATCGTTTATTTTCGTATCTTGAGGCATTCATACTTTGGCTCTCTCTCTCTCTCTCTCTCTCTCTCTCTCTCCTCTCTCTCTCAAAGGGCAAAAGTTGTACAAGCATATATATGTGTGCAAGTTTGTGGGTCTTTTTGTTTCCTAAATAAAAGAAATTTGTTTAAATAGAATGTTGATTGATATTATAATTCGGTGAGTTATGACCAAAACGTGGAGAGAGAGAGAGAGAGAGAGAGAGAGAGAGAGAGAGAGAGAGAGAGAAGTTCAACTCCTCAAACTATGAGATTCCTTATGAAAGATATAAAAAGAAATGAAAAAGGATAATTATAGAGAGAGAGAGAGAGAGAGAGAGAGAGAGAGAGAGAGAGCATGGAAGTTCGACATATCAAAATTTATGAGATTCAGGGCGAAAGATGAAAAAAAAAATAAAGTCAGGCAAACACAATTGTGTGGGCGACGACGCCTGACCCCCCAAAATCTCAGTCCGCTTAAAAGAAGGCCCCTTCCTATCCTCGCGTGACGTCACAAGGAGTACGTGGGCGCCTTGAAATATGATTATTCACGCCCCCAATATATTTTTGGTTAGCGGGAAGGAGAAAAAGCCTTATGCACTTAGTCTTAGATTTTTTTTCTTTGGGAGTGAAATATATAAACGTATGTTGACATTCTTAGATTGCTGGATACCGGAATTTTTCTTGAGAATTCATATTGTGTTTTTGAAGACTTCCTGAGGTTGTCGCGTAACTGGGATTTCAGAAATTGAACCAAAGATGGAAGGCAATACTACCCTCATACAACTCTCGTTTATTTTAATCAATTTTTTTATATCGATTAATGTGTTCATTTATTATTTTTTTCAATAAGTGATCTCTCTCTCCTCTTTTCTGCATTTCCCATTACCTTCTGTAACCTCTTTCTAATGAGCACCATAATATTATTTGGAAGCCTGAATTTCAGGCTTGTTCCATATGAATAGGGTTCATCTTCTGAAAAATAATAATAATAATAATAATAATAATAATAATAATAATAATAATAATAAAATTTTGTGCCTTTCTATATTTTTTTTCTGGAAATGTTATTTTTGGAGTAAAATATTATATATATATATATATATATCTATATATATATATATATATATATTATATATATATATTATATATATTATATATATATATATATATGTGTGTGTGTGTGTGTGTGTGTGTGTGTGTGAGTATGTATATATATATATATATACTATATATATATATATATATATATATATATACTATAT
>NC_087208.1:46762419-46764919 GCF_015104395.2 Macrobrachium nipponense | reverse complement strand
GATGCAGCTTAGATATTTGTCGAGCTTATTCTTAAACACATCTACGCTTACTCCAGACATATTCCTCAGATGAGCTGGCAACGCATTGAATAGACACTGGATTGTCGATGTTGGTGCCTAGCGGATTAATGTCCTGTGTGCTTTCCTTATTTTTCCTGGTATAGTTTTAGGCACTATTAATCTACCTCTGCTTGCTCTTTCTGATATTTTTAGCACCATGATGTTTTCCGCAATTCCTTCTATCTGTTTCCATGCCTGAATTATCATGTAGCATTTTCTTCTCCTTTCTAGACTATATAATTTTAAAATTTGTAGTCTTTCCCAGTAGTCAAGATCCTTAACTTCTTCTATTCTAGCTGTAAAGGACCTTTGTACACTCTCTATTTATGCAATATCCTTTTGATATTGTGGGCACCATATCATATTGCAATATTCAAGTGGACTACGAACATACGTTTTATAAAGCATAATCATGTGTTCAGCTTTTCTTGTTTTGCAGTGCCGTAACAGCATTCCCATTTTTGCTTTACATTTTGCCAATAGAATTGCTATTTGATCATTGCATAACGTGTTCCTATTCAATATCACACCAAGGTCTTTAACTGCTTCCTTATTTGTGATTGTCTCATTATTATGCATATAGCTTTCCTTCTCTGTCTCCATAATTTATTGATTCAAATTAATCAGAGTTAAATACCATCCTATTTACCTCTGCCCAATCATATACTTTGTTAAGGTCTCTTAGTAGAGCGTTCCTATCTTCATCACAAGTAATTTCTCTACTTATTCTTGTGTCATCGGCAAAACTACTCACTACCGAGTCCTTAACATTACTGTCTATGTCTGCAATCATAATAACAAACAGTAATGCAGCTACCACCGTACCTTGTGGCACACCGGATGTTTCCTTAGCTTCATTCGATTTTTCATCGTTTGCAAAAACTATCTGTTTTCTGTTGTGTAAAAATTCTTTTAACCATCTTCCTACTTTATCCACTAAATTATGTTTTCTGATTTTCTTCGCTAATATATTATGATCTACCTTGTCAAAAGCTTTTGCAAAGTCTAGATAAACCACATCTGTTTCATTTCCGCTTTTCATACTTTTGTATGTGTTCTCACTGTGGACTAACGTTTGGGTTTGTGTACTTTTTCCGGGTACAAAACCATGTTGTCCTATATTAAACAAATTATTTATTATTAAATGTTTCATAATAGTTTTCTTCATTACCCTTTCATACACTTTCATAATATGTGATGTTAGACTCACAGGCCTATAATTACTTGCCTCTACCCTTGATTCACTTTTGAAAGTAGGAGTATTAAATGCGGATTTGTGCTCATAATAAATCTTGCCTGTATCTACACTTAGTCTTAATAATATTGCAAGTGGCTTTGAGATAGAATGAACTACATTCTTTAACAAAATAGCAGGGACTCCATCAGGCCCAGCTACAGCTCCATTTTTAATTTCATTAATAGCCTGCATAATATCAGCTTCATTAATATCTATGTCTGCTAAATATTCACTATTTTCATCCCTTTCTTCTGCATCATTGTCTTCATTATCAATTCTAGGGGTGAATTCTCTCTTATATCTTTCTGCCAATATGTTGCATATTTCCTTTTTTTCATTCGTTAATCTCCCTTCAATTCTTAGAGGGCCTATTTCTATTCTTCTTTTATTCATCTTTTTCGCATACAAGTACAATAGTTTGGGGTTTTGCTTGATATTTACTAGGGTTTTTACTTCCAAGTCCCGTTTTCATTTTCTTTTGATTACATAATCTTTTGTTCTGCATTTTCTATCTTACTTTTTAGTTCAATCACTTTCCATGCATTTTTTTTCTTTTGCAAGACCTTTTTTCCACTTTCTGATTTTCTGGAACAAGATCCTTCTGTCTCTTGGTATGCTTGACTGATGTTTCCTTTTCCTCTTCGGTATATATTTATCCATTATTTTCTCTAATATTTTATATAATATCTCCATATTTACCTTTATATCATCACTTACGAAAATGTTATCCCAATCTTTGTTCAATTTTTCATTTATATCTGACCATTTTATATTTTTACTGTAGAAGTTGTTTTCCATATCCTTCCCACTTTTTCATTTCTTGCTTATCTCTGTTTTTACTTGCTTTGGAATAGACTGTTAATTCTATGACATTATGGTCTTATATACTCGTATTATAAACTATTATTTCTTTAACATATTTCACCTCGTTCACAAATACTAGGTCTAAAGTATTTCCCTTTCTTATTGGCAGGTGATTTATTTATTGAATGTTGTATTCAAGTAGCATATCTTATAGCTTTTCGAATTGCCTCTTATCATCTGCACTACTATTACTCTCTTTTTTATATGTATAAATACAACCACAATCTTCTATTCGTTCTTTCCAGTCTATAAAAGGAAAGTTAAAGTCTGCGGATAGGAGAATAGTCAAGTCCTTGTGATTTCTATATATATCATCCAATTTTTCTATTATTGTGTCAA
>NC_087208.1:46754919-46757419 GCF_015104395.2 Macrobrachium nipponense | reverse complement strand
TCTCTCTCTCTCTCTCTCTCCTCTCTCTCTCTCTCTCTCTCTGGCACGACTTGCCGCAAAATCCCACTCAGGCAAGTTCGCCACACACAAACACAAGGAACATGAACAACCGAACAAAGAGTTAAAGAAAATCCACAAAACAAAAAGAGGGAAAAAAAAATAAGAAAGAGAAAAAAAAAACTCGAAAATACACTTACGTCTTCATATGACCGTAAACCGAATTCACATACACCGCAAACATGCGCGAACTGCGAAACACTTTAATATGTCGAAAACTAAACTTTTCTCCCCCCCCCTTTTTCTCTCTTTTTAAACACCTTTACTCCCGTAATCTCAAGAAATCAACTGACTTGGCTTGGGAGAGGAAGACTGTCTGAGGAACAGCTTCTTTTTGTCGAATCAGCAGTAATGACCCTGAGTTGGCTGTGACATGATTAATAACCCCTTCTCCTATCAAAATAAAAACCGAAACCCTCTATTTCTAACTGGTCACCAGTCTCTTCGGAGGCGTGGGTTCGAATCCCACCGCTGCCACCACTGTTATCCCCCCCTTTATTCCCTAAACTACACAAACTGGGAACTCTTACCTGTTGCCAACGGTGCCCTGTCTGTAAGATGTCATGAGGCTTATTAAGACTGCGTAAATATAAAAAATATCATTTATTTCCCAAAGCAATTGGTTATAACAAAGAACAAAATGATTAACAAGTCATAATGGCATAAATACCCAAATCTGCCCATAAAGAAAGCCAATAAGATAACATTCTACCCTCCGGACTAAGGTTACACTCTCAAACCCCAAACAAGTCACATTGTCTAGTATTCGTCAGTTAGAGAATCCCATTCCTAATCAACCATGGAATCGGACCCATCTGTAATAAAGATAATAGTTATATAGACACCCCACGTCACTCTTTTCAAAGTATTTACGTAAAGAGAATATTTCCACACTACTCTCTCTTTTCCAAAAGGTAACCGTTTTTCTAAGTTTTTTATAGAACGTGTCTTACCTTTTCGATGGGCGTTTTCTCCCGACGACTTCGAGCACGCTTGTTCTCTCCTTTGCACAAAGAATGCGTCTTTCACAAGTACCCTGAACCAGTAGGCCTGTAATACGCGTACAAACGAATGCACATGCCTCGCAAACGGGGAACGACCTCTGAGACAAGTTGCTTGTTCAGCAAATACCTTTCTCTCCCATGTGAACTTTGCAGTGTACCACCCCTTGTCTCTAGGCGAGTAGACCTATGTGCTTTATTATTATATAAAACACTTTAAACATATCATTAGCCATTCCCCCTCTTTCACCTCTTTAAGATATTATATACTAATATATATATATATATATATATATATATATATATATATAATATATATATATATATATATATAATATATAGATATATTATAATATATATATATATATATATATAATATATATATATATATATATATATATATATATATATATATACACACACACACCACACTATATATATATATATATATATATATATATATATATATATATATATATATATATATATATGTATTAGTATATGTATATATATATGTATATATATATATATATATATATATATATATATAATATATATATATATATATATATATATATATATATATATATATATATATATATATATATATGTATATATATATGTATATAAGATAATATATATATATATATATATATATATATATATATATATATATATATATATATATATATATATATATATATATGATATATATATATATATATATATATATATATATATATATATATATATAGATATATACAATATATATATTATATATAATATATATATAGTATATAAATATATAATATATATAATATATATATATATATATATATAGGTAATTTTAGACCAAGACATTAATAATGAATAACAACAATAATAATAATAATCAATAATAATAATAATAATAATAACTAATAATAATAATAATAATAATAATAACGTTAATGGTAATAAATGGTTTTATATTATTATTATTATTATTATTATTATTATTATTATTATTATTATTATTATTATTATTATTATTATTATTATTATTATTATCATTATTATTATTATTATTATTATTAGTTATTATTATTATTATTATTATTATCATTATTATTATTATTATCATTATTATTATTATTATTATTATTATTATTATTATTATTATTATTATTATTATTATTATTATTATTATTATTATTATTATTATTATTACATGCCTTGCCTTATATTATCATCAGACAAAAACAGCAACTGATGTAGCCTCAGACTTTTATTTATTTACGTCAATAAAAGCCAAAGTTACTTCAACGCCAAAAGTTATCTCAAAGTAGCGAAGGCGGATGTAGGCCCTCAGTCTCATAATGAACTATATATATATCTTTTTTAAATAAAATTTCCACGTGTCGATCTATCCCCATGGAAAGTCAAGCCATCCGAATTTTGTG
>NC_087208.1:46743069-46754419 GCF_015104395.2 Macrobrachium nipponense | reverse complement strand
CCTAATGAAAGTTTTTACAGACATGTTATCCTTGCAATCCAGCCGTATTTTTAAAGTTAAATTGGAGTCATTGAGGTTCGATATTTTATATAACTCAAAAAAACTCAAGGCTAAAACTGCGATCGGGACTTTTGCAAGGAGAATTTATTGTCAATGACCCGAAATAGTGTTCTCTAATTTATCTAGATTTAGTTACGGGTGTTCCACTTGTTTTTGTGTGTTTTCTAATCACTACAGTGCCTAACGACCCTATCCATGCATCGTATAAATACAGACGTCCACTGCGTAAACGCATATTCACTGTTTAATATGATTTGTTACGTAAGGGATTAATAATCACCCAAAATGATTAAAATTAATTAACATAGTATATGATTATGATATTTCAGTAGAACTTCTGGAAACAGACACTCAAAGATAAAAACTCGCAGTAGCGAAATCTCAATGATGTAGATAATTTCTGTAAAAAAGTAAGATTAAGAATGTCTCGTAACTTCAGCCACAGGAATAACGAAATTCGACCTGCAAAGGAAACACTCAAAGTTACTCCAAATGAATAAAAAATTGTACTTAGCTTGCTTTTGTGGGAAGTCATGGTGTTCCGATAACGACACACGGCCTTGGTCCTCCTTCTCTATTTAGCGGATGACCTGGTTTTTTGGCTTGAGTTTTCCCCGTGCGCGATGTTTGGATGATTCGAGCCCTTGTAGATCCGATGCTGCAGACGCGTTCGGTTTGTTTCTTGAAGTTCCGGAAACGCTCAATAACGATATTTTCTTGAATGATTCTAATGAGAGACGAAGCTTGCGTTGCCGTAGGAAAAAGACACGTCGGGTTTGTTTCACTAAACGATGATAATAAGTTGCTTGAAGAATCTCTTGTTTTCGTCGTCGTTGACTTCTGATGTGATACATGTTCATTATTCTGGTTTTTCTTCAGAGAAGTTGTAGAGTTCTTCTGGGACGCTTCCACCACTTTTAGGCGCGTACAGTCGCTACCACCACTTTTAGGGCTGTTGCCTTGTATAATAAGGCGCCCTATGAGGTAATGTTAGACTTGTGATAATCTTACGCTAATTCGGTTGGTATTGCACTTCCATATTCATGGGAGTGTCTTGGGGTTTGTAGATCACTTACGAAGTCGGTATTATCTTCTTTGGTTATGACGACGATGTGTTAAACTCACGATGATTCGGCAATGATGTGAGGATCTAGTAGAAACCACGAAGTACAAAAATACTTATATTCTCTGAATTTACATGGTGAATCAAGTAGGATTGTACAAGTCTTCTAATGACGATAGCTTGATCGCTTCTGCCAATGATGATGGCTAATTCTATTCTCTCTACATGATAAAGCTTAGGTAAAGAGGTACAGGTCTTCTAATGATGATAGCTAACTCTATTCTGCTTCCACTACCATCTCCGTTACCAGTCATAAAGGAACAGACAGTAGCTCGAACATATGAACATACAATCAGATGACATAGTTACATACGAACATACAATCAAAATGAGACACACTACTGATCACGTAGGCCGTTTGAATTATAGGTCGCGGTAGTTGTCTCAAGCAGGGAGCTTGGACTAAAGTTTATAAACAATTGAATGACTACAGGTGAAGGCATGTCAACTTAGCCTACTTTTATTGTATACGTCATCTTTAGCGTCTCTAGTCTGATCACATTCCTGCAAGCAATCTGGTTGACCTCTTTAGTTTTAGTCTTTTATATATATGGACTAACATTCCATATTTTTATTATGTAAACACTTACATATATACATGCACACACATATACATATATATATGCGCGCTCGTGTGTGTGTGTATATATGAATGCATGAACGTATGTATATATGTTCACATATTGGAAAGTATATAATCATCCTTTATACCCTCTCAGTTTCTGAGTTCAAGTCTGCGCTATTTCCGGTCAGGCTAAGCTCGAGAGCGAGGTGATTTTTTTAAAGACTTGGCGTTGAACCGGGAGATGAATGGACATAAATCATAAATATGCAACGGCTGGTTTCTCCCCGAGAGACCTTCGAACTTCGCTGAGAGTCCAGAATGCGAGGAGGGGAAAAATTGGATAAAATGGGGGTGGGTGGAAATAAGCAATTCAGATGTTTTCTGTGATCGTTTGCGCAAGGCGAATGTGACTAGGGCATTTACTCTCTCTCTCTCTCTCTCTCTCTCTCTCTCTCTCTCTCTCTCTCACTCACTTGCACACGCAAAATGTGCCATATTAACTAACAGAAGAACGAGAAGGAAGTGTTCTCTCTCTCTCTCTCTCTCTCTCTCTCTCTCTCTCTCTCTCTCGCTTGCAAAAACACTCCAAACTTTCTCTGAAAAATACTGCGGTTAAAAATCAGAGGTAGGAAGTTTTCAGATATGCACAATTTTTATGCTTTCATTTTGCGAGGTCTCTGATATGTAGAATTCCTGATAAAATTGTCGAATAACAGAACCTATTTCTACTGCATTTTAAGTCGTTTAGAGATCGTCTGGAAATATATTATCCAGGTGATTTCCAGTGAGAATATTTCCTATCAATATAATTCTTGAATAATAGTTTTACATTTAATTTCTTAATAGATAAACGTAGGTGATTGAATGGCTCAATCAGTATTTCAAACTCTTTAAATAATTTACCGATTCAGTCAGCCCTTTAAAACCCATTAAATAACTGATGGGTTGATAAATACCATTATTGTTAAAGATTGCTATAGATAGCTTGGCTGACCAAACAAGTCTGGGGTATTTCCTGAATTATCTTCAGACAATCGAACAATATTTAATATTCCCCCCTAAGATTAGTTTGGAAATAGAGCAAACTCAGCATAAAACATGAATAATGAAAGCAAAGTAAAGAGCATTTCCTAAATGACTTAAATAACATGATATAATTTCTAATAGCCTCCCCTGAAAATAAGGTTGAAAACAGAGCAAACTCAGCGAAAGCATCGTTGATGAATACCATTATTGCCGAGGCTGCATTGCTGTTCAAACAGCAGCGTATAGACCTGGCGGGCGCTCGCTCACGTGAACCGAGGATGTAGGAACAAAGAAATTAATTTCGCAGTTAATTAGGAAACAGGAGGTACTGGCGTGCCGGTATCTATTGACAGATACGTTTAAATATCTCTCTCTCTCTCTCTCTCTCTCTCTCTCTCTCTCTCTCTCTCCATCATCAGTTTCGGGAACTGAATTACTTTCACAGCAAAGAAAATGACTGATTTTTCGCGAATTCTCTTTAACTTAACATTTATTACTAAGGGATATGAACGAAAAATAAATAATAACTGATAATTAGCTCCTCTATCTAGATGGTTATTTTCTATTTTGGGGTGTCTGTCCTTTCGTTTAAAGATGATTTTTTTTTTTCGAGGAATACTGACAGATTTTACTCGTATTCATACTTTTAGTCGAGCCTGGTTAAGAGAGAGAGAGAGAGAGAGAGAGAGAGAGAGAGAGAGAGAGAGAGAGAGAGAGAGAGGAGAGAGAGAGAGAGAGAGAGAGAGAGAGAGATGCTCTCACGCACATACGCTTGCGAAAAAGAATTTATATATATATATATATATATATATATATATATATATATATATATATATATATATATATATATATATATATATATATATATATATATATATATATATATATATATATATATATATATATATATATATATATATATATACTTTGAACATACATTTGAATTCCTATCAGTGATCTATGAAGACATCACGTAAGCCTGTACAAATGAACTTGCCTACTATATCTGAAACAAAGTAAAATTAAAAATTAAATAAAACGAATTAAAACTACGGAATGTATAAATAGAATCCTCGGGTTCATGCTCACTACTTTTTTCCTCCCAGAAAGATTAGAGGAGATTCTTGGTCCCCTTAGGTATTGTGTTTTTGAAAACATCCGTAAATTGTATTCTGATGCAAAGGTAATCCCACGCTTGCGTCAGGTTACGAAGAATATAAACCGTTTGGGGATTTGTAGTGGCAAATATTTTTGACAGCTAGAGATTTCCCACACGCCCACACAATTATACGCAATTTTCCACGCCCACGCCGCACGTTTTGTCTAGCTAGCTGACTTAGATAGGCTTTCAACTTCCGAGAGGAATTGGAGGTTTTTAATACTTTTAATAATGGTTAGGTTTTCCGATATGAATGTTTTGTCTGTCTGTTGGTCTGTCTGTCAACAGGAATAATTACTGATTAGATATTTGTCTGTATAAATTATGGGATTATGTCAAATTTGATCGTTTATATATATATATATATATATATATATATATATATATATATATATATATATATATATATATATATATATATATATATATATATATTATATATATATATATACGTATATATATATATATATATATATATATATATATATATATATATATGTATTATATATATATTATATATATAATATATAATATATATATATATATATATATATATATATATATATATATGTGTGTGTGTGTGTGTGTGTGTGTGTGTGTGTGTCTATATGTATGTATGTTGCCAGTTAATGATAGGTGAATGATGTATTAATTATTTTTAATAATGTATTAGATTTTTTTTAACTGTTAATTAGTAAAGAATGGTAATTGCTAGTTTTCTCCTCTCCTGTGTTTGGCTTGTTGTATGTTTTTACTAATCCTCTTTTTCAAATTCCATATTTGGTGATTTCTCTGGGAGTGGCCTTCTCCCCCGCCAAACCCCCCGGCTCTTGCTGACCAGTGGGGAGATGAAAGTCTTCGGTGGTGATATGAGCCAGTTGTTTCCTGGACCTTAGCTTGGGCGCTGTTTGGATTGTCCGTTGGTACTGATTATTGGCCTCTGCATATGTACTTGGACTGGAGATTATTCACCCCCTACTTACTTTTTGGATCTCCCAGTCTGCAGCTTCAGGATTTTTCCTTAACGCCTTTGGTTCTTTTATAAAGCCAAGGGGACCTCTCTGTCCCAAGGTAAATTATTTACATTTGATAAGCTCTCAGCAAATGTTTCTCTGCTGTCGTATTCAGTGGACAGTTTGATACTTGCCAGCCACCTGTTAACATTTCTGGATTCAGCGCTGATAATCACCTTGATTTGTCCTCCAGATGTGGAGTCGTACCTTGCCTTGAAACTGGAGAACTTTAAAACATACGGAGAAGTTGTTAGGAATATTAGCGTGTATTTGTTAGGTTATTTTGTCTTTTGTCTTTCTCCTCCTTTCTGGACCCCCTCCTTTTTATGTTTGAATGTGTTCTGTTATTAGTTGAGTATTTGGGATTTGTTTAGTGACTATTTAAGTGTGCTTGTTATTCATATATTTTTGTATTATAGAGGTTCAGGTGTGATTTCTGCCTAAGAGTTATGTATTAAATTTAAGTTATTTTTCTCAAGTGTTATTTCCCCCCGAATTGATTTTGCACACTGTGGTTTAAGGTTGTGGTACGATTTCACACCTTGTGAATTTCGTATCCTGTTTAGTGAATACAGGTGTAACCTATAATTGGATAAGTATATAGTGTGGTGGTTAACACGCCATACAAACTGGCGACCGTTTGACAGGATTTTTCGTGCCTGTGTGTATTCACTTGTGTGCAAAATTAATTTTAGGGGTTTTGTTTTTTGGTTTTTGGCAACATTTTAACCTCTTCGTGAGAGTTAGGTTTTTTTGAAAAAGTATTCCTTTTTGTGATTTTTGGTATAATGGAGGTGGCTAATATAATTGAACTTTTGAGTGGAGAGGGGTGGCAAGCAAGGCTACGCAGAGTTAAATAGGCCTGAGTTGGAGCAGGTGGCTCTACTTAGAGATAGAATTTGATGCCTCTGTAAAGAAAGGATTATTATTGTTACAAATTTATGAGTGTGTCAAAAATGTAAAACCAGATGGTGATCAGGAGGTTAAGCAGGAGCTAACTGCAGAAGTGTTGAACAAACAAAAAATTGAATTGAAAATGTTGGAATTTAATATGGAAAAAGTTTAAGGCGGAGGAAGAGAGAAAAGGAAAGACAGCATGAAATTGCTATGAAGGGTTTGGAACCCCCTTCTCCTTCTTCTCCCAGTAGATCCGTAACGCCTGTTATAGATTTGGTACAGGCTTTAAAATTTGTGCCTACTTTTCAGGAATGTAATGTCGCTGAGTTTTTTGTATCCTTTGAAAGGATAGCTGCTAGGTTGCAATGGCCACGGGAATATTGGACCACCTTATCCAAAGCAAGTTAGTAGGTAGGGCCCAGAGAGTTTATGTGACCTGGACGAATCTTTATCCTCGGACTATGAAAATGTGAAAGCCATAGTTTTTTTTTTAAATGCTTTGAACTGGTGCCGGAGGCTCTATCGCCAGCGGTTAGAAAGTTTACAAAAAGGTAATGAACAAACATTTGTAGAGTTTTGCTAGGGGGGGGGGGGAAAAAACAGTATGCAGAGGACTGGTTCAAATCCAAAGAAGTGGATGATTATGACAAGTTGAAGGAGTTATTGTTAGTAGAAGAATTTAAGCGGTGTGTACCAGATAAACTAAAAGTACATTTAGAGGAACTGAAAATAGAGACGTTACAGGTTGCCATTGCAATTAAGTGACGAATATTATTTGTCACATAAAAATGAGTTAGGGGTGATTAATCACGCGAAGTCTGGCTGGATTAGAACGGGCCGGAGCGGTAATAATAATAATAATAGTAATGCTTGTGGTAGGCCTAATTTTGTTAATAGGAGTCAACCCAGGAGGCAGAATAATGATAGTTTTTCTCCCAATAATAATCGCTTTTCTCCTAATAGTGGTAACAGGGGGTATAATGTTTATAATCCGGAAAAGTTGAGAGGCATGACATGCTTCTTTTGTAATAAAAAGGGCCATGTAAAAAGTCAGTGTTTTGCTTTCAAGAAGTCCCTGCGAGCTAATGGTAGACCAGTTATGGGCATTGAAAGAGAGAGAGCTATCCCGTCCAAACGAGAACGGCTGAACAATGACTATCCAATTGCTTTTAACAGGTATTTGTCCCATGGTAGTGTCTCGTCTGTGAATTCATCCAAAGTTAAAGAGGTTCGTATTTTGCGAGACACTGGTGCCGCTCAGTCGTTGATTATACGAGAAGCATTACCTAGCGATTTTGTCCATGATTATGAAGAGTTTGTGTTGTTGTCTGGTTTTCCCGATTCGGTCGAGTCCTATCCGATCGGTAATTTCCATTTAAAATGTCCTTCCTTTTCAGAATATTGAAATTGGCCATTGTGAATAAGTTTCCTGTTAAGGACGTGGATGTAGTGGTAGGAAATGATGTGGCTTATAAAAAATAAACATAATCCAATTTTGATAAATAATGAATTGCAGTAGTTACTCGTTCTAGAGCTAGTGTTGTTGACGCTGCAGAGTCAGCAACAGATGTAGATTTGAGTAGTTTAGAACGTAGTGATAGCGTAGTTGTAGGAGATATTGGGATTTTGAAGGACAAATTGAATTGGACTACTGAAGAGCTTATTAAAGCTCAGAAAAAGGATTTTCGGGATCTCCCCATTGAGTCAGGTGAGGTGTCTGATGTAACTGTTCCAAGATTTAAGATAATTAATAATATTTTTATATAGGTTGAGTAGGCCTATGGAGGCTGATAATATTGATCATGAAATTTTGAAACAGATAATGGTACCTTTTGTTTACAGGAATGAGTTAATATCATTAGCACATGACAGTGGTTTGGCTGGTCATTTTGGCATTCATAAGACTTCGGGGAAGTTGCTTATGAATTATTATAGGCCCAAGTTGAAGGCAGACGTAAAGAAGTTTGTCAATAGTTGTGGCGTTTGTCAGAAGGTGGGTAAGCCCAATCAGTCTATACCAAAAGCACCTCTATGTCCTATCCCCCTTGTTTCTGAACCTTTTTAAAGAGGTAATTATGATGTTGTTGGACCATTGCCCAAGACACGTAGTGGTAATGAATATATTTTTACTATTATGGATAAAATGTCTCGATATCCTGAGGCAATACCACTACGTACCATAAAAAGTGTTAAGATTGTAGATGTATTAATTGATTTCTTCACCAGGTTTGGGATGCCTAAGATAATTCAATCAGACTGTGGTACTAATTTCGTCAGCAAGTATTTTAAAGAGAAAATGGCAGAGTTAGGTATTAAACATGTGGCTTCATCTCCTTATCATCCTGAAAGTCAGGGTGCTCTGGAGAGGTTTCATCAAACCATGAAATCGATGATTAGGAATATAGTTTAAGTCACGGTTCTGATGGGATAAAGAATTACCATATCTCTTGTTTTGCTTTTCGGTCGGCTCCAAGTCAATCATTAGGTTTGTCTCCTTTCAATTTGGTTTTCGGACATTGTGTTCGTCCTCTTGATGTAAGAGAGTCATGGGAAGGTGACATTCCTGATATTAATTTGTTGGATTACATGACTAATTGGGTGATAAAATGATGAAGGGCTTGGGAATTTGCTCGTGAAAATATGTTATGTAGTCAAAGAAGAATGAAGTACTTTTTTGACAGGAAAACCAAGACTCGTAACTTCGCTGAAGGCGACAAGGTGTTGGTGTTGTTACCTTTTCCCGGTAATCCATTAAAAGCTTCATTTTCAGGTCCTTGGAAAATTTTGAAAAAAAAATTAGTGATGTTAATTATTTAGTAGAGACTCCTGAGAGAAGGAAACCTTTTCAGCTTGTCATATAAATATGTTGAAGGCATATATGGAACGGGAGAAAAGGTATTCCTGTGGCAACAATTGGAGAGATTATTACATGTAATAACCTTTATTCCTTTTCAGAGGAAAAAAAAAACGTAATGAGAATAAATATGGTAATGATGGTAACTGGCCATCAGGTAATATGACTTCTTTAGAAAATTTTGATAGTTCAATTTCTCATTTGTGTTATGAGAAACGTAGGTCTCTGAAGAAGTTGGTGTGTGATTATAAACAATTGTTTTCAGATGTCCCAGGAAGGACATCAGTCCTTGAACATGATGTGGACGTAGGTAATGCCACGCCTGTGAAACAATCTCCTTACAGGTTAAATCCTTTCAAGAGTGAAGTTGTTGCTAGGAGGTTGATTATATGTTAAAACACGGTCTAATTGAGCATAGTCAAAGTCCTTGGTCATCTCCTGTTGTATTGGTAAAGAAACCCGATGGAGATTTTAGGTTATGCATTGACTATAGAAGGATTAATGGAGTTGACTAAATCTGATTGTTATCCATTACCACTTATTGAAGATTGCATTGATCGGATGGGTAAATCTAAATATATAAGTAAATTTGATTTATAAAAGGGTATTGGCAAGTTCCTTTGTCGAAACGAGCAAGGGCCTTGTCATCCTTCGTAACACCTCAAGGTTGTTTCAATGTCGTGTGATGCCGTTTGGTATGAAAAATGCCGCCGCCACTTTTCAAAGGTTAATGAATACGTTGGTGTACGGTTTGGAAGGGTGTGTCGTTTATATTGATGACATGTTATTTATAGTGATGATTGGGAAACACATTTAAAGCGTATTAAGGCCTTGTTGAAGTACTGAAGAAAGCTGGTTTGGTGATCAATTTCAAGAAAATTGATTTGCAAGAGCAAAAGTCGTAAAAAAAAAAAAAAAAAAAATATTTAGGTCATGAAATTGGTGATGGTAAGGTTGCTCCAAAAACAAGCTAACGTTGAGTGTATTGAAAAAAATGTTAATTCCCAGGTGTCGGAGAGATGTCAGGAAATTCCTTGGATTGAGTTGGGTATTACAGACGGTTCGTTAAGAATTTTTCTGATATCGCCGACCCTTTTAACGAATCTCCTAAGAAAGAAAGTAATTTTTGTCTGGACTGACGAAGCGCAAGGGCTTTTGATAATTTGAAAAGGGTACTTCTTAATTATCCTGTCTTGAGAGCTCCTGATTTTGACCTTCCTTTTTCTCTCGCCACGGATGCAAGTGAACGTTGGAGTAGGGGCAGTGTTATTGCAGAATGACAAACAGGGAATTTCCCACCCTGTCGCATTTCTTTCAAAAAAATTGTCCTCTGCCCAACGTAAAATATTCTACTGTGGAGAAGGAGACTCTTGCTGTAGTGCTAGCCATTTAATCATTTCCAGGTTTATCTCTCTTCCACAGGAACTCCTATAAGATTATGACGGACCATAATCCCCTGACCTTCATCAGCAGGTACAAGAATGAAAAAATCAACGATTGATGCGATGGAGTCTCCTGCTTCAGGAGTGGAATTTGGAATTTTCACATATTCCAGGAAAAGTTAAATATTGTTGCCGATGTTCTTTCACGCAGCGTTGAGTAGAAGTTCTTGTGGATGGCCTATGCGGATATTAAGGTAGTATCTGTATCTGTTCTAATTACTGTAGTGTGTGCTGTTGAAGTAGGTGCTTAGGTTATTTTTTTTTTGTAAAGAGTAGTTGATTGTACAATGAATATTTATTAATCATAATTTTCCTTTGTTTGCAGGAGTTGAGTATGCATAAGGCTATAAAATTAAGACTGGTTAAATATTACGACCATAGATGAAAGTAGAAGGTGCTACTCGGTGTTCATATTTTGTGGCAATGTTTATCTTAGGAAGGTTGGTGATGCGTTTAAAATGCGTTATGGAATGAGTGTTATAGGATACGATAAGTTAATATCGTAAAGTTGTTACTGAGAGGTGTGGTATACAAGGATGGTGGTAAGTATTTTTGTACTGATCATTGGCATATGGTGCAATACGGTGGGGTGATTAATTGGTTAGGGTACTAATAGGAGAGTTTACATTGTTAGCTGACAGCTACTTATCCGGCACTCTTTATTTCAGGCATAACTACGCTTCACGAAATTTTTGCGTGTTGAGATTGCGCAGGGGAAAAAGGAAAAAACTCTGTGTTGGTTTTCTCTGTGTTGTCCAGTTTTGATATATTGTATTCGGCTAGGACGCTTTTATAGTGATCTAGTGTGTTTGTCATGGTGTTTCTAGACAGGATATTGTTCGCTGAACATTGTTATAATGAGCGATGAGAAACAAAGTGAAACTTTGTTTTGTGTGTGTAAAATAGTTATGACCTAATGAACAGATATGTGGAATCCGGTTTAAAAAACAGTGTAGCTCTAAAGTATGTACTCATGTGAGAGCCTTGTAGCTCTTTGGAAATTTTTTTTTTTTTTTTTTTTTTTGAGTTGGTTTGTGAGGTTTAAGTGTAGTAAATCCTCTAGTGTACATTAATGATATTTTTGATAATTTGGGTGCCTTAATTGTAAGCTGTATCCGTTGTTCTTTGCCCCCACCCCAACCCCCCATTTATTTATTTTTTTTGTCATGGTTTTTATAGGTGCAATTTTCTTAATGAAAATTTTGGTTTTT
>NC_087208.1:46733069-46738069 GCF_015104395.2 Macrobrachium nipponense | reverse complement strand
TATTGATTGATTGATTGATTTATCTATTTATTTACTTATTTATCTATTTTTGGCTGTCCTTTTATCAGGATAATTCAGTTATAAGATTACCAATAGCATACTCGGGGTATTATGTATGCTTTTGACGTATGTGGCTACATATACTTACAGGTTCTTAGTCTATACATATATTTTAATGTGTATTACTATATATATTGTTTTTCTGAGAATACATAATAAATATCAAAATGCATACGGCTGGTCGGAAGTACATAAAATAATCTTAAAAATGTCTGTTGTTTTTGTGGAAATACATAAAAAATGTCAAAAATGTACATTCATTGCCGTAAATCATAAAATATGTTAAAAATTTATAATTGATGGTCAAAAATGCATGAAACAATGTTAAAAGCTATTTTTGTTATAATTGCTTGTCAGAAATACATAGAAATATTTTTAAGATGTAAATTGCCTGTCGGCAATACGTAAAGAATGTTAAAATTGTATATTACTTGTGGGAAATCTATAGAGAAAAATTATTATAAATACATAAAAAATATCAAAAACTCAAAGTGAGTTATTACATTAATATTTCTATATCACATACATTCGCATTATTTTGATAATGCATAAACAATTACATATAAATCAGAATATAAAAATAATCCCAAACAATATAAAATGTAACAGAAGATATTAATATAAAGACTCAAGCTTCTCAATCTTCTATCACGATTCACGGAAGTAACCAAAGATGCCAAAAAAAGTGAAGATAAAGATAAAACAAAAATAATTCCAAAAGGTAAAATATGAAAGTGACACTTATTTTCCCACCCCAGGTTCAGGGAAGAGATTATGTTATCTTTCGACCCAATATCGTCTTCCAAGAAAAGGGAGTTTCATGGACAAAGAAGGTGCCATAGAGTGAATAAAGGTTTTTGGCTCTCTCTCTCTCTCTCTCTCTCTCTCTCTCTCTCTCTCTCTCTCTCTCTGTCAAACGAAGTTGATGGTAAAGGGAACTCAAGATGTTGAACTCTCTCTCTCTCTCTCTCTCTCTCTCTCTCTCTCTCTCTCTCTCTCTCTCATTGTGCCATTTGGTATACTAATTTAATGGCAACAGAGATATCAGATGTTGAAATCTCTCTCTCTCTCTCTCTCTCTCTCTCTCTCTCTCTCTCTCTCTCTCTCTCTCTCTGTTTTCCTTTCTAATCTCCTTCTTATTGGTATGGTCGATCTAGAAGAGGAACTTGAAATTAAAATGATAATTGACAATTACTAGCAATTATTGGCACAGTTATGGAATTCCAGG
Organism: Macrobrachium nipponense; assembly: GCF_015104395.2. NCBI lineage: Eukaryota > Metazoa > Arthropoda > Malacostraca > Decapoda > Palaemonidae > Macrobrachium > Macrobrachium nipponense. The sequence continues at coordinate 46,736,781 of NC_087208.1, read as the reverse complement.
ATTGATTAAGTTTCCAGAAAAAAATGGAATACTCGAATATCTGGTGAGAGGTGCAGCTATTAACATTGGGAAAGGAAAATATGTTAATGTGGTAATTAACAAGGTCCATTCTCCCTTGAGTAACGAGCTATTTAGGACACTCAATTTTATTGCAGGAATTCGTGTCTTTTATTTTATTATTTTTATTCTTATATATTATTCCATTCGTAATTATTGCTTCATGTATAGAGTAAATGCAATGAACAAAAATTGATAAAAAAAGTTTTTGAGGAAAGTTTTATGTTAATAAAATCTCAATGAATGCATATTTTATTCTTTTTTTTTAATATTTACTTTTCTTAGTATATTCCCAGGTAAATATAACGTCTTGGTTTCACGAGAGAGAGACCTTACTTACCTTACAGACCTTACATCTTGTTCGGGTTGCCCCAGGTCCCTCAGTGTGAGGCACCTCTAACGTCTACCAGAGAGTTGCTAGTGCATCTTCCGGTATATTTTGCATCTTCCAACCTTGGATGGTCTGGGATGCAGCTTAGATATTTGTCGAGCTTATTCCTAAACACATCTACGCTTACTCCAGATATATTCCTCAGATGAGCTGGCAACGCATTGAATAGACACTGCATTGTTGATGCTGGTGCGGAGTGGATTAATGTCCTGTGTGCTTTCCTTATTTTTCCTGGTATAGTTTTGGGCACTATTAATCTGCTTGCTCTTCCTGATATTTTTAGCGCCATGATGTTTTCGGCAATTCCTTCTATCTGTTTCTATGCCTGAATTATCATGTAGCGTTCTCTTCTCCTTTTTAGACTATATAATTTTAAAATTTGTAGTCTTTCCCAGTAGGCAAGATCCTTAACTTCTTCTATTCTAGCTGCAAAGGACCTTTGTACACTCTTTATTTATGCAATATCCTTTTGATATTGTGGGTACCAAATCATATTGCAATATTCAAGTGGACTACGAATATACATTTTATAAAGCATATTCATGTGTTCAGCTTTTCTTGTTTTGAAGTACTGTAACAACATTCCCATTTTTGCTTTTATACAGAATGAATAAATTTTTAATGTATTTGCCTACAGCGGCAGGAAGGATTCGTAAATATCGAATTTCAGTATTACCAGAGTAAGAAAAATAAATACTTGGTACCGCTTACAGTCCTTCCTGCTGCCATAGTTATGATCGGCAAATTGTTGACTCCTCCTCTTTTTGTTGTTTATGAGGAAACGTCGAGATCGGTGAATGCGTGAGAAGTGAGTACTAGCAGTCCAAGCAGTCTCAGCAGTCGAGGCAGTTCTGCCAGTCCGGTCAGTTCGGGCGGTCCTGTCAGAGCATTTAGGCAGTGAGCTATCCTGTAGGACCCACCACATACCCGTATGCCATTGAGCCCGTCTTCTATCGTCAGTGTGAGCCTGTCCTCCTGGAGGATGTCTTGGACGAGGCTCTGATAATGTTATTAAGAATCAAGGGTCCCTCAAGAGGCATTTGTGAAGTATTCCCTTGGTTCCATAATTTGGACGGCGTAATTGGTGGCCACCTGGATGTGCTCTGCCTCCTACGACTGATTTGTTCATCATCGTCTCGACTTTGACTCACCTTAGTGGATGATTTGTGGAGAAAAGTCACGTTCTCCTAAGCATTGACTTCAATCACTTCTTGCTCGGATGGACTACGGTGAGTACCAAGTATTTTTGGGGGCAAATACTGAATGGTAATTGTAGCAATCTCTTTGAGCCTTTGTCGCTGCCTATTAAAGTCCTTCCTACCTGCCATCGGTAGAGTACGGATATTCACGAATGTTTAATAGTTATAAAGGATTTCTCTTGTCCTTACAGTGGTTTCGCAACTCTACTAAAGGTTGTTCATGGGTTTATTGTACATAGTGGTAAGCTACTATTTGTTATTTCTGGATAGGTTAACATGAAATTGTAAGAATCTCCTTTAATGCAAACTTAAACGGATATTATATAATTTCAGGATAGGATTATCCAGCCTTGATATGGTTGTCATACTTGGTTTTTCTAGTCTTGACCTACTTACAGTAAGGTAACAGTTTGCATATTCCTATGTATAAGTGCTTCTTGCCATATTATTCTTACCTATATAATTTAAGTTAATTCTTAGGCTTCACCACTAACGTGCAATTTCTGTATTTCCCATCCAGGTATGGAGGAGAAGCTGATTATTGAAGAGAAAGAGCCCTGTGTCATGCACTTGACACATTTGCAATAAATAATAAGCTTGAACATTTCAAAGGTGTATGAATTGACTTCCCTTCCGTATTTTTAAGTACCTTATAAGGTGACTTCACAGTTTTTCAGCTCAGCTCTACATTTTGCCAATAGAATTGCTATTTGATCATTGCATAACATGTTCCTATTCAGCATCACACCAAGGTCTTTAACTGCTTCCTTATTTGTGATTGTCTCATTATTAGGTCCCTATAGCTTTCCTTCTCTGTCTCCATAATTTATTGATTCAAATTTATCAGAGTTAAATACCACCCTATTAAACTCTGCCCAATCATATACTTTGTTAAGGTCTCTTTGTAGCGCGTTCCTATCTTCATCACAAGTAATTTCTCTACTTATTCTTGTGTCATCGGCGAAACTACTCACTATCGAGTCCTTAACATTTCTATCTATGTCTACAACCATAATAACAAACAGCAATGCAGCTAACACCGTACCTTGTGGCACACCGGATATTTCCTTAGCTTCATCCGATTTTTTCATCGTTTGCAATAACTATCTGTTTTCTGTTGTGTAAAAATTCTTTTAACCATCTTCATACTTTATCCACTACATTATGTTTTCTAATTTTCTACCTTGTCAAAAGCTTTTGCAAAGTCTAGATAAACCACGTCTGTTTCATTTCTGCTTTTCATACTTTTCTATATGTTCTCACTGTGGACTAACGTTGGGTTTGTGTACTTTTTCGGGTACAAAACCATGTTGTCCTATATTAAACAAATTAATTTTTATTAATTGTTTCATAATATTTTTCCTCATTACCCTTTCATACACTTTCATAATATGTGATGTTAGACTTACAGGCCTATAATTACTTGCCTCTAGCCTCGATCCACTTTTGAAAGCAGGGGTATTATATGCTGATTTGTGCTCATCATAAATCTTGTCTGTATCTACACTTTGTCTTAATAATATTGCAAGTGGCTTTGCGATAGAATGAACTACATTCTTAAACAAAATAGCAGGGACACCATCAGGCCCAGCTGCAGTTCCATTTTTAATTTCATTAATAGCCTGCACAATATCAGCTTCATTAATATCTATGTCTGGTAAAAGTTCACTATTTTCATCCCTTTCTTCTGTATCATTATCTTCATTATCAATTCTAGGGGTGAATTCTGTCTTATATCTTTCTGCTAATATGTTGCATGTTTCCTTTTTTTCATTCATTAATCTCCCTTCAATTCTTAGAGGGCCTATTTCTATTCTTCTTTTATTCATCTTTTTCGCATACAAGTACAATAGTTTGGGGTTTTGCTTGATATTTATTAGGGTTTTTTCTTCCAAGTCCCGTTTTTCATTTTCTTTTTGATTATATAATCTTTTGTTCTGCATTTTCTATCTTACTTTTTAGTTCAATCACCTTCTATGCATTTTTTTTTTATGCGAGACCTTTTTTCCACTTTCTGATTTTCTGGAACAAGATCCTTCTCTCTCTTGGTATGCATGACTGATGT
>NC_087208.1:46707078-46717569 GCF_015104395.2 Macrobrachium nipponense | reverse complement strand
CACTTAAACAAAAGATCAAATGCAGACAAAACGCCATGAAAAGAATCACCTCGCTAAGGCAGGGAGCCGTTATACCATGCCCTCAGGCCCTCAAATTTTCTACATACAGACAATAAGATCAACAGTAGAGTATGCCGCACCAGTCCTCACTAATCACAAGAACAAAAAAAACACTGAAAAAAAATAACAAAAAAGTTTTGAGGTAATCCAAAACATGCCTTAAGACTCATTACCGGAGGCACCAATGTGTGGGACCAACCTATGCATCCTGAGACATGAAACAAAACTACAATCTCTGACTCATAGGATAGATCAGAGAAACACATCCATCCTGCTAAAAACCTTAAAAAATGACAGAGACTGTCCACTCAAAAAGGAGATCAGGAAATGCATTAATCTCCATGAAGAGCTAGACCCTCCCAAAACATATGCTGGAGACCTTCTAGATACACTGAGAAGAGTAGGCATGCAAAATCATGCTGCAGCCATCAGGGAAGACACCCCCATTCAGTGAATACACAGAATCAGCACCCTGGGAACCAGAACCTTTTAACACAAACTACACAATTCTTCCAGCAAGCAAGGAAGCATGCACCACCCAACAGTTAAAGCAAGCAGCACAAGAAGCAATACAGTTGACAACCGCCACAAACATATACTTTACAGATGGATCAGTAGACCTCAGCGTCCAGCGGCAGCAGCAGGGGTCTACTCAACAACACTCAAAGGAAGCTGGAGGCTCTCCGACAAGGCCTCCACACTACAGACAGAGCTGATAGCTATCGCCAAAGCACTAGAAGACTCCCAACACAGACTGGGCAACACTACAATACACACCGACTCGAAAGGAGCAATACAAGCCATCACAAAAGGCAAAGCAAAGGAAAATATCAAACTCCTACGAGCATATGGGCACTGGCAAAACTCCATCAAAGCAGAAACAGACAAATAACTCTCAACTGGATCCCGAGCCAATGTTGGAATACAAGGAAATGAGGAAGCTGATTCCCTGGCAAAAAGCGGGCTACACATAAACAATGTCAACATCAAAATAAACCTCTCATAACCAACTAAAAAGCATAGCAGCAGCATACTGCCAAACACAGGAGGAAAGCAAAATTAGGAGAGCCATCTTCGGAGGCTCCAAGACTGCAAAATGGTATGCAGACACCACACAACTTCAACCACACAGCATACCGAAGAACATGACACGAGCACTAGCGGTAATAATACACCGTCTAAGGTTGGATACCAAATGCACATGGCAAAAAATAGAAAAAACAACCCTAAACCATGTAAATACTGCGAAACAAATACAGAAGAACCACTGGAACACTATATATTACACTGCCCAGAAACACAAACAACTAAGACAAAGTCATGAAGGAGATCAACAATCAGTCACTCAAATAACAAGACACATCCTAAACAACACCCAACAGCTTACAGGCTCCTATGCTCCTACCCACCACCAAGGTAGGTGTGCAAAACACTCCTAAATAGCGGAATCTCGGGGACATCAGTCAAGACCCCTCACACCCCCCCCCCCTGCCATCCCTATCCACTCACTACACCACACAACACAGAATAACAAACAATCCACCCAGTGCATGACTGACACAAAACAGCCAAACATCAACCTACATCACCCAACATCCAAAAGCAAAGCCCCGACTCTGACATCCTTCTTCACTACTCACCTCATGCACAGCATTCCTCAGCCTGTGCATCCAACAACACACACTACTTCCCACTCGGAACCTCTTGGAACGGCAATGGAAGGAAACAATGTTTTTGTGGACCCTCACAAGCTAACTGACTAGCAATCTTTATTTTCTCAGACTCATACCCTTCCTTCTTCTCATCTGTTGGCCTCTCTGACTTGCCACACTCACTACTATAGCCACTTTTACTACCACTGAAGGGCACCTTAGGGTTTAAAAGGTGGACAAACCTACCCATCAAAAGTTTCTTTCAATATCATTCATCAAACTCACACATTATCACCAAATAAAGAACATATCCTACCATTACACCTTCTCACCATCCTGAGTTACGGGCTGCTCTGTGAGCAAGAGCCCGTGCTGACACAAGGTCAGCTAAATCAAAAACAAACAACAACAACAACCACTGGAATTCAGTCCCTCAGCAGTTATCGCTTGATAATGTCCTGTCGATCAGGAGGAAACGTCGCGTTAGAGAGAGAGAGAGAGAGAGAAGAGAGAGAGGAGAGAGAGAGAGAGAGAGAATTGTATAAGGCAATAATAAATCAAATGACTCAAACCGAATTTTACCATGCCCTTTGGTGCGTTGCTCGCCAGTCTAAGCAACAACGAGAAAGCCGTCATCAGAAAGATAGAGAAGATCTTATAAGATTAATAGTGCTGAAGCAGCAGTTATTTTAACAAAACAAATAATAATAATAATAATAATATAATAATAATAATATATAAACAAACAAATTCTGTAATAACGTGAAGAATATAAGACCCTTTCTTATATGTTTGAATCTTGGTATATTCTTAGAAATACAGCTGATACCTTTAATTAATATCATGATTAGTATTTTTTGATAATTGCACAAGAAATGATATAATTTTAATCTCTGCGATAATAATAATAATAATAATAATAATAATAATAATAATAATAATAATAATAATAATAATAATAATAATAATAATAATTATAATAATAATAATAATAATAATAATAATCATAATAATCATAATAATAATAATAACTAATAATAATAATAATAATAATAATAATAATAATAATAATAATAATAATAATAATAATAATCTGGACTAAACGAAATTATGAACCTACTCGAGCTATGTTAGTTTCCTCTCTCTCTCTCTCTCTCTCTCTCTCTCTCTCTCTCTCTCTCTCTCTCTCTACCTGAAGTCATACAGGACTCACCTGTTCCTTTACAGTGGGATTTGCCACTGTGCTTTTGAATAATTTCAGAGCCTCTGATGCTTTGCTGATCTGACGTGTGAAGGAAATTTGAATAAAGAAATAATGTTAACTTTAACAATATATTATTATTCAAGATTGCTTTTGTATTTTTATATCTAAAAATTACTGATAGGTAAAGTTCAAGTCATATTTGTAGTAAATAAAAGTTAACAATTGTAATTCACTGATATTTAACTGGTCAGGAACCTTGATAAGAAAACTGAATGAATCATAAAAATGATTGATTCATTGCATTATATAACTTTTTCTCATTGTTAAGGAAATAGTATTCTGAAAAACTGACAGTAACCTGTTTTATCAACAAGTCAAGCTGAATGAAATATATTTATTAATTTATTTATTTATTTATTTGATACGTCTTTTCAGTCGTTTAAACCCTCGAGTTATCATAATACCCAAACAACTATTACAGATATTTAATTTGTTTTTGTTTTTTGTTTTTTTGTTTTGTTTTTTAGCATTGGCCAGTCTACTTGTTAGCAAGTTATAATGGGAAATTATAACTAAAACTATATCAACATACATCACAGACCACTTAACCTAAGGAACCTCAATCGGCCAGTGTATCGTTAACATCCTCCAAGGGGAAATTATTCTAAAAAAAAATATCACTATACATCACAGACCACTTAACCCAAGGAACCTCAATTCCCTCACGATCTGACCCTCAAAGAGCAACCCACCTTTCCCTCGAAGTCATGCCCCGCATGACACAGGTAGACCATCACTGCCAGCGCCCCAAACGCCATGACTTGACTCCCGCCGTTGACCCAGTTTCCGCTGAGGACGGCGAAGGCGCCGCAGACCATAGCAACTAAGGACAGCAGGAGGATCAAGGTCACGGCCTCAAAGAAGAAGGACGCGAAGTCCTTTATCAGGATCTCAATCTGAAAAGGGAAGTAAAGAAACTGATGTACAAGGCTGGAAGGACCTTGAAGTAGGAAAATTCAAATTCCTGAATTAAGCAATTTCCTCTTGCAGGATCCATGTCTGAAGAAGGAAGTAAGGAAACCAATGTAAGGGGCTGCCAGGACCTCCAAGAAGAAGAGTAAAATATTAAGCAAGTCCTTTCGTAGGATCTCTATCTGCAAAGGAAAGCAAAGCGAGAAGGAGAAATAAGGGGCTGTAAGGATAAGGACATGGAAAAAAGGACACCAAATCTTTTCGTAGGACTCTTGTAGGATATCAGTCTGCAGTGGGAATAGAGAGGGTGCATATGGACCTCTCAGAAGAAGGATGAAAAATCCTTAAGAAGGAGACATATACGAGGGATTGTAAGGACCATGTGAAAACAGGATGCTAAATACTTTCACAGGATCTCTGTCTATAATAAGAAGGAAGGAAGAAGATGAAAGGAGCTGTAAGGACTCCTAAGGAAAAAAGGGTGCGGACTCCTTTTGTAGGATCTTAATTAACATAAGAAGGAAGTAAAGAGATATAATGGGGTGACGGAGGTACATCAATACACGTAAGCTGTTATTTACATGGTACACATGGAATAGAAAAATCTTTTAATGCCTTTTAATATATGAGTTATAATAATGATACTAAAAAAAATTATCATTATTATTATCATTATAACATATAAAGGAGTTCAGTGCGTCCGTATAATTATCATTGTTACTGAAAGCCCAGGATACTACCTTTAACAAGCAAGAAAATTATTCACTTCACTATCAAGTTTCCTTATAAGAATATCGTAAGCTCTACCTGACAAATCCTGTGCTCAAGCGTTTGCAGGCAATGCACAATCCTCGTTTCACTATCTCCTGATTGTCTGCATCTTTCCCTCCATTCCAAATCACTCACAGAATCAAACTGCCTGGAAAAACGATGGAAATTGATTATGGAAACAGCGAGGTGTTTCGACAAGTCTGAAACGGCCTCAGTGGCCGAGTTCAGTATCTCTCCGGCGCTGTGAGTAAAAGCCTGCTTGAATAAGCAGAGAATTACCCTGGCCCGGAGCATGACGAAGAAATTGACGCAGTTCAACAGTACCAACTCTGGAACGTCCACCTCGTCGCGGTGGCTCAGAGCGAACGCGGCCCCGTGCAAGAAGAATCCGAAGTGTGGCGCCACGAAGAGCAGGGCAACTTTCCAGGGGATTCCAGACCGGTCTCTGGAATACACCAGAAACACCCGTTGCTCCTGGGCCCTGATGATAGAGGCTAATCGGACGCTCTTGAGGGACATGACGATTCCTATTACCATCTGAGAGGTGGGAGCGATGAAGCTCACTGTGTTCAAGGCGATGTTCCCTATGCTCTTGTGATCCAGGCTGGATACCATGAGGTGGGCGCAGTAGGGAAGCAGGAGAGACGTGACTGCCATCGAGACTGACCACAGGCAGTACCTGACTGAAAAGGTTAGTCTGAACTGTTGACTGGTGTCCCAGGAGTAGGGAAACAGACCCATTAACTGCAAGGGTAAAATCAGGCGATCTATAGACGCCGTTTCTTTAACAGCCATGACGACTCAAGTCTCTCTTTGTTTTAAATCGTCTGAAGAGGTTTCCTTAGTCACTGAATCTACCCTGCACTGTCTACCTAGATACACAAGACACTGTATTGCACTGGGGAGCGACTTCTTGTTTGCTCCTCGCCCAGTGGATCGATCTCGCAAATATGGTCGTTGTTTGCCTTCGTTCCCCGCCAGTCATCGAAAGAGCTCATCCAATAACTGGAATTGATTTTTCTCACCTCCTTGCAATGTTTGGGATTTGTCTTCATTATTCTTTTATTTTATGTCTGTTTATTCATTATTTTGTTGATTTACCTCTTCTTTTCTAATGAGTGATTTATTTCTACATTCTCATTAATTTTTTTATTTTCTTTTTACATGAGCACCAAAATATTCTTTGAAAGCTTAAATGTCAAGTCAATAATAATAAGAATATTAATCAAAAGAAAACTCATAATTACATGAGTCAATAAAATAGAAAAGTAAATCCACAGTAGTATGCCGGTTTTATTTTGTTATTTGAAATATATACATATCATATATATATATATGGACATTATATATATATATATATATATATATATATATATATATATATATATAATATTATATATATATATATATATATATATAATATATATAGATATATGTGTGTGTGTGTGTGTGTGTGTGTGTGTGTGTGTGTGTGTGTGTGTGTGTATTCTTTTTTGTATGGTAACCTTAACCTTCCTTACAGCATGTAACAAATATGTTTTGCTATAAACCCTCTTAACAATAAGAATTATGTGCTCTGTGCTTACTTGATGTCATTCGTCATTATGTGCAAGTTTTCCTGTCTTTACTTTGTGTACGTTGTTTAGTTTTTGTTTATTTTTGTGTCTCTCTTTCTTTCATTGCTTATTTGAGTTTATTCCGTATGATATTTTATTTGTTTGATATTCACTTTTTCGTAAATTATGAGACAGTTTTCAAGATGTAATGCCCATCTGTGTATAGTAATATTGTTGAGGTTTTAACGCAAAACATATTTGTTACATGCTGTGAGGAAGGTTATCATATAAATATATATATATATATATATATATATATATATATATATATATATATATATATATATATATATATATATATATATATATATATATATATATTTCATCAGTGTTTGTCTGGAAGTTAAGCTTGAAATTCCCTCAAATATATTTCTGCTTAATCAAATAAAAAGTTACAATTAAGGCAATGTAAAGAACGAATGATAGCAGAATTATGCATTTTCCTTAGTGGAAACTGCCAATTACTGGCTTATTTTTATTTCAGTTTTTTTTTATATTACACATAAGAGAGCCCATTTGGTTTTTATCTTTTACTATTAATATTATTATTATTTATTTTATTTTCCTCTTTCACAGTCCTCCACTTCGACTGTGTGGTATTTATAGTGTGGGGTTCCGGATTGCATCCTGCCTCCTTAGTAGTCCATCACTTTTCTTACTATGTGTGCCGTTTCTAGGATCACACTCTTCTGCATGAGTCCTGGAGCTACTTCAGCGTCTAGTTTTCCTAGTTCCTTTTCAGGGATCTTGGGATCGTGCCTACTGCTCCTATGATTTATGGGATTTGATTTCTGGGCATATACCATATTCTTCTTATTTCTATTTTCAGATCTTGATACTTATCCATTTTTTCCCTCTCTTTCTCTTCAACTCTGGTGTCCCATGGTATTGCGACATCAATGAGTGATACTTTCTTCTTGACTTAGTCAATCAACGTCACGTCTGGTCTTTTTGCACGTATCACCCTATCCATTCTGATACCATAGTCCCAGAGGATCTTTGCCTGATCGTTTTCTATCACTCCCTCAGGTTGGAGCTCGTACCACTTATTACTGCAAGGTAGCTGATGTTTCTTGCACAGGCTCCAGTGGAGGGCTTTTGCCACTGAATCATGCCTCTTTTTGTACTGGTTCTGTGCAAGTGCCGGGCATTCGCTTGCTATGTGGTTTATGGTTTCATTTTTCATATTGCACTTCCTACATATGGAAGAGATGTTATTTCCGTCTATCGTTCTTTGAACATATCTGGTTCTCAGGGCCTGATCTTGTGCCGCTGTTATCATTCCTTCAGTTTCCTTCTTTAGCTCTCCCCTCTGTAGCCATTACCATGTGTCATCGCTGGCTAGTTCTTTAGTCTGTCTCCATGTATTGTCCTCCGTGCATTAGTTTGGTTGTGGCCAGTTTCTGTTCTGTCTGTCCATTCTCCTGTCTCTGTATATTTTTTCTGGTCTTCGTCTACTTTTATTAGTCCTTCTTCCCATGCACTCTTGAGCCACTCGTCTTCACTGGTTTTCAGACATTGCCCCAGTGCTCTGTTCTCGAAGTTGATGCAGTCCTCAATACTTAATAGTCCTGTCCCTCCTTCCTTTCGTGTTATGTATAGTCTGTCCGTATTTGCTCTTGGGTGTAGTGCTTTGTGTATTGTCATATGTTTCCTGGTTTTCTGATCTATGCTGCGGTTTTCTGCCTTCGTCCATTCCACTATTCCTGCGCTGTATCTGATTACTGGCACTGCCCATATGTTTATGGCTTTTATCATATTTCCGGCGTTGAGTTTTGACTTGAGTATCGCCTTGAGTCTCTGCATATATTATTTCCTGATCGTGTCCTTCATCTCTTGGTGTTTTATATCCCCTCCTTCCATTATTCCCAGGTATTTGTATCCTGTCTCATCTATGTGTTTGATGTTGCTCCCATCAGGTAGCTTTATCCCTCCAGTTCTCGTTACTTTGCCTTTTTTTATGTTGACTAAGGCGCATTTTTCTATTCCAAACTCCATCCTGATGTCTCCAGATACAATCCTTACAGTGTGGATTAGGGTATCTATTTCCTTGATGCTCTTACCATACAGCTTGATGTCGTCCATGAACGTCTGATGGTTGATTCTGTTGCCTCTTTTCTTGAGTTGGTACCCGGCATCCATCTTCTGTAGTACTTTTGTCATGGGAATCATGACTACTACGAAGAGTAGTGGGGACAGTGAGTCGGCCTGGAAGATCCCTCTCCTGATATTAACCTCTGCTAGTCTTATACCAGAGCTTGTAATTATTGTATTCCAGTTGCGCATTGTATTTTTGAGGGAGCTGATGGTGTTTTCCTCTGCCCCATATATTTTCAGGCATTCTATTAGCCATGTGTGCGGTATCATGTCGAAGGCTTTCTTATAGTCTATCCATGCCATGCTTAGGTTGGTTTTCCTTCTCCTACTGTTCTTCATTACCATTTTGTCTATAAGGAGCTGGTCTTTTGTGCCCCTACACTTCCTTCTGCAGTTCTTTCTGTGGTTGGTGGGGGATGTGTTTGTCTCCTCAGGTAATTGTATAGCCTTTCACTGATAATACCTGTTAGTAACTTCCACATTATTGGTAGGCAGGTGATAGGCCTGTAGTTACTGGCTATATTTCCCTTACTCTTGTCTTTTTGTAATAAGGATGTTCTTCCTGTGGTCATCCATTTGGGTGCATGGTGATTTGAGCCAGTATCCATAGACTTCATCGGGACCTGGGGCTTTCCAGTTTGGCATTTTCTTTAGTTGGTATCTGACTGTGTCTGTGGTGATCTCTGTGAATCTTTGTTTTATTCTGCCTGTTTTTTTTCCTTCACTTCCTGGAGCCATGTTGCATGTTTGTTGTGTGATACCGGATTGCTCCATATGTTTTCCCATAGTCTCTTACTTGGTTCGGCTTCAGGAATTTCTGGGTGGTTGTCTCCCCCTCTTAGTCGGCTGTATTATTATTATTATTATTTTTATTATTACTATTATTATTATTATTATTATTATTATTATTATTATTATTATTATTATTATTATTATTATTATTATATTATTATTATTATTATTATTAATGGAAAGACCATCCTTGAGGTCATTGGCGTTCAATATAATATGTATATATATATATATATATATATATATATATATATATATATATATATATATTTATATATATATATATATATATATATATATATATATATATATATATATATATATATATATATATATATATATATATATATAATTCATATATATATATATACATATACATTCCTTCAGTGTTGTCTAAAGTTAAATTTGAAATTCCCACAAATGCATTTCTGCTTAAAAAAATTATAATTCATCCCATGTAAAAAACGAACGAATCTGTTTGGTAATTATGTTAAAATAATAAAAAAGACATTATTTTAAATTGAGCTTTTAAAATATTGCAGATTAAATTGATATAGATTAATATATTTACATAAATGCAATAAGTTCGTATAATTTCTCTTCAGCATTCAAATCTGATATGATAATACAAGGGTGAGGCTTATGCTAGCATCTGGTTGGATCCCATTCATGTTTGGCTTCATACATTATAAATGCATCGGAGATGGTCTGGAGAGAGAGAGAGAGAGAGAGAGAGAGAGAGAGAGAGAGAGAGAGAGAGAGAGAGAGAGAGAGAGAGAGAGAGTGCTTTTAGGGAGGATGTTGGTTTAAGCATGATTCTGATAAGAATATCTTCATCATCATATCTCAATGAGAGAGAGAGAGAGAGAGAGAGAGAGAGAGAGAGAGAGAGAGAGAGAGAGAGAGAGAGAGAGAGATTAATGACTCTGCTCCTTTATTAACGGCAGGTTCCCTTTGATGCCTCCAAAGTCTGCCTTGACTTCAGGGCTCTTTGATATTTTAGCTCAAAATATTTCTTTTTCCCAAGAATTTGGAAATTATTTGGAAAACCTAAATATTTTCCGCAACAAATGAATTTGAAGGGAGACGAACTCATATAGAATTATTCAGATATCTAAGCTATAGTTCTTCAAAATGACAGTTATCAATAAAAATACAAAAAGGTTTAATCCTTATAAACAAACACCTGAAAAATGGGCTGAAATGTCATATACACTTCCTGCCACGACAAAGTGTTGGCCTGTGCTATACCGTTGGCAGACGCATGATCATGGCTAAAATTTAACCTTAAATAACATAAAAAACACCAAGGCTAAACGTCTGCAAT
>NC_087208.1:46699578-46702078 GCF_015104395.2 Macrobrachium nipponense | reverse complement strand
GAAGGAAAGCAATTATTAGAGAAGTACTGGAGAAGAAAAGTAATTTCATTGTGGAAGAGAGACCAGGTAGAGGTAAGAGACAGAGCACGATAAAGTGAGGTATATATCGAGTTGAGTTTGAAATTGAGAAAAAAGAAACTATAGAAGTTGGAGCCGAGCCCAATAAATGTTTTCTTTCTGAAAATTGAAGTACTAAAACTTTCATTTTCTTTGGAGAACAAAATATCTAGGAAGGCTAATTTAGAATTATGTTCTTTTTTCCATTGTAAAATTAATATTATTATGGTAATTATTAGCAAAATCTAGGAACCTTTCAGCATCGAATTCATGCTTGAACAAGATAAAAGTGTCGTCCACGTAGCGTGAGTAAAACACAGGGCGGAAGGCCAGGGGGCATTCGTCCAAAATGCGCTCCTCCAGGGAGCACATGAATATATTCGCACAGGTAGGACCAAGAGGAGACCCCATGGCCATCCCCTCAATTTGTTTAAAAAGCTGCCCATTAAAAACAAATGCCGTGTCCAGCACGGCCAATTCTAAAAGAGCTTTAAAGTTCGAATAACTAAAATTACAGTAAACAGACTCAGGTTCGGGGAATAGTTTATCAAGAATAATGTTTATGGTCTCTATTACAGGTACTTTGGTAAATAGTGACTCGACATCAAAACTAGTCATGAATAAGTCAGAGTCCTGGGGTAAAATACGTTCTTTAAATTGTTCAGAATTTTTAAGGGTATACTGGTTAGTGGTCAGCGGTTCCAACAGAGGGACGAGAAATTTTGCCAGTTGGTAATTAGGTGTGCTGTAAGAGGCCAAGATAGGGCGGAGAGGAACATCATTATCTTTATGTATCTTTGGTAAACCATAAAGAATTCCGTAAGATGAACCACTGGAAAATAAATCTTGGAACACTTTTCCATCAATGATGTTGTCATTTTTCAAGGTTCTGAGAAATCTATTGATTTTATCCTCAACTTTGAATAACTAGGCACACCTATTTTCTGGAACCTGGAACGATCGCTTAAAATATTAGTCATTTTGTTGTTATAGTCACTTTTATCCAATATTACCGTTCCCCTCCCCTTATCCGGCCTAACAATGATAATGTCATCACGTTTAGAAAGGGACTTGAGGATTTCCAAATCACTCTTTTTAAAAAAGGGAGCCCAGTTTGTTTTAAGTTTTGAGAAAGCATTTTGGGACAAAACCATTAACTCACTCTGTAGGCGGCTAAGGTCACTACACAAATTGAGATTTTTTAAACGTTGAAATAACACTTCAAGGGGCAGAAAAAACTGACAGTAGTTAGGTTTAAAATTTGGTAAGCAAAAATCTAACCCAAATGACAAAAGGAATTCTTCTCGTTTAGACAATACGTATTTCGAAAAGTTAAAAACAGTTTTATAACAACTATGAAATTTTGGTAGAATAATTCCAAGGTTTGCCAATTTTCTATGGTGTCTCCGTTGTGTAGTATTAATAAAATATTTAATACTGTTATTAAAAAGCTGAGTAAAAATAGTCCTATCAATAAAAGAGAACGATTCAAGAACTTGGTGGCGAAAACTATTGAATTGCTCGTTAAGGCGTTCAGTGTCTTTTTGTTTACAGCTAATTTCGTAGTTTAGTAAATACCTAATTGTGTCAGAATAAAACTGAGAGTAATATAATGATTTTTTATAAACTTTAAATTTAACAAAATTTGGAACAATATCATTAATTGAACAATTTTGCAGGAACTCAAGGTCCAGACTTACTTTTTCTTTTTTCATACAAATTTTTTCCAATTTCCGACATTTCTGGAGAACTCCACGGCCATAGCGATGTTTCAGGGTTAGATAATTTACACCCAGTTCTGTAACTAACGCCCCGATGATAACTTTCAGCAGTTCGTAAGGAATCGCTATGGCCTTGGAGTTCTCCAGAAATGTCGGAAATTGGAAAAAATATGTGTGCTTCCTTATATAAGATGTTTCAGGGTTAGATAATTTACACCCAGTTCTGTAACTAACGCCCCGATGAGAATCTGCCCCGAGAAGACGCCGGGTAGATCCAACATACTTTTCTTCTCCAGGACTTCTCTAATAATTGCTTTCCTTCTAAGATCTTTTATAGAATTTTAAATAAACTACTCAATAAAAGGGTTTCTGAACAGCCTATTAGTTTTAAGGTCCCCAAGGTCCCTCTTTATGCCAGTTTCCTGTATCTGTTAAATGATAATTTTCGTAACGAGTTTACCAAGATTGTGCACAGATATTTTGGAGCCGTAAATCTAAAACTTATACCTAAAAATCCCAAGACCATTGGCTCGCTCTTCATGTTTAAAGATCGGCTCTGCCCTTTGATGACGTCGGGTGTCGTTTATGAATACACTTGTCCCAGATGTAATCTGGGAAAATATGTGGATCTACCCGGCGTCTACTCAGGGTCGGGGCAGATTCTCATCGGGGCGTTAGTTACAGAACTGGGTGTAAATGATCTAACCCTGAAACATCTTATA
>NC_087208.1:46684578-46697078 GCF_015104395.2 Macrobrachium nipponense | reverse complement strand
GATGATTAATCATTGTATTATGTCTGAGAGAGAGAGAGAGAGAGAGAGAGAGAGAGAGAGAGAGAGAGAGAGAATCTGTGTCAATCAGAATATATGTTTACTTGTTTTATCATCATCAAAAGTATATATACGTTTTCTGCTTCTTATTTTTGATAGAAACGCACAAATTAAAACGTGAATTATTCTCGAGAAGGTCAAGATACGAGTCACTACTTATTTGCTCAACAGATGGCGTTGCGTGGAGATGATCAATGGCTCGGTGGAACTTCACATATTATGTGTGTCTTTATAATGATATTATGTCCAGACTCTTTGCGTTGTTAGATTAATGTAAGTATTTGGATTCCATATAATATGAGACGTTTGATTTTTAGATTGCGGTCGAAATGTCCGTAGAATGTGTGTTTAATATGGGTGGTCTTGGATGAAAGCTCACTTATACATGTATGTATATATATATATATATATATATATATATATTATATATATATATATATATATATATATATATATATATATATATATATATATACATGTATAACAGAATCACGAAAGTTAGGAACGTGATAAATCCATAAATAAAGATAAATGCCACGAAGGAAAAATAAACGAAGGAGTCTGCGAGATCTTTCGGCTGAAAAGCCCTTTACTGAAGCAGCTACTGACAAAAATACGAGAAAAGACAATACAAGAAGGTTCGTATAACTGGACAGATAGGGATTATAAAAGGATAGTGCCTAGAATCCGACACACCTGGAAGATAAGAGACCTTCCCAAACAAGCATAAACAAAGGGTGCAATTAAAGGTTTAAGACAATCATCTCAGATACAATCTCCAGACAATTAAAGGATTATAGGTGACAGCTATACGGCGCCTGGTAGACAAAACCATATTCACAAAAAAATGACAGACATAGATTACAATAAAAATTTTTTTAATAACTCTAAGGCAACTGATTTTTATTTAAGTCAGTAATTATATATTTGAGGTCATTCTTAAACATGTTACAGATACAAGGGTCTAAATGAAAAAGGCCACGACTAACATTGAAATTACAATGAAAAGTAAGTTGTATTAAAGCAGATTCTAAAAGATTTCGTGATAAGACATCTCTTGACCGTGCAATTACTGAACTGTCAATCCAATTAATTCGGTGGTTGTTTTCACTTAAATGAATAAATAATGCATTAGATTTTTGCCCAGTTTTTACAGAGTATTTATGCTGGCTTAGCCTTACTTCTAAGCCCTTGCTCGACTGTCCGAGGTAGAATGAGGGACAATCCATACATGGAATTTTATATATTATGTTGTTGCTTTCTCTGGGGCCATTTTTTATTAACATTCTTTTAGTGTGTTATTATAGGAAGAAACAAGGTTGACATTAAAAGCTTTTAACAATGGTTTAATGGTTTCAAATCCGTTAAAATAAGGCAAACTGAGAATGTTCTTAGAATTTTCTTTCTGTGTGTTGTTTTCAGTATAAAACTTTTTGTGGGCTTTATTATAACAAATGTCTAATATATGTGAAGGATAGCATAAATCTTTCCCTATTTTCTTATGTATTCAATTTCTTGATCCAAATATTGTGGACTGACCAATTCGCAATGCTCGTAAAAACATAGAGGAAAAAATTGATATTTTTATATAAGATGGTGGCCTGAGAAGAAATGAACATAAGTTAAGTTGTTAGTCGGTTTCCTATAAATACTGAATTTACATTGAAATGGTTCTCTATGTATCAAAACGTCTAACTTTTAGAACAAAAAAAAAAAAATATAAAAATAAAAAAAAAAAAAAAAAAAAACCAAAAAGGGAGGCAATTGTCTTTTTCTAATTCTAGAGTAAACTTAATCGATGGTACCTGGTTATTTAATTTAGAGAGTAAATCATTTACATCAATACGACAGGAAGAACAGCTAAACAATCATCAACGTAACGATACCACTTTACAGGAATATGAATGATAGGTAAGGTAAGTAGCGTTTTTCGAAGAATTCCATATACAGGTTTGAGAGCAATGGTGATAAAGGATTTCCCATTGCCATGCCAAAAATTTGTTGATAAAATTCACCATTGAATATAAACTTACAATCACAAATGCACAAACTCGTGAGTGAAATAATGTGACTTATAGGTAGAGGTAATCATGCTGAGTTAGTTCATTGCTAAGATATTCTAAAATAGAGTCTATAGGGACTTTAGTAAAAAGAGAAACCATACGTCAAAACTAACGAATCTATCTGTAGGGCAAAGAGCAATTTTGTATAATTTATCAACTAAATCTAGAGAATTATATATATGAGAATCGGAGATGGTTCCAAGTAACGGGACAAGATCTTAGTGATATATTTCGAGAGTTTATATGAAATTGAACCAACAGTACTGATAATAGGCCGCATAGGGGTTATTTTCTTTGTGCGTTTTGACTAATCCATATAAGTAAGGTAGCGAAGGAGAATTGACTGACAATTTGCCTAGTAGTTCTGTTTTATCTTTAAGGATACTTTTCACTATGCTATTGAAGTTTTTTATGACTTGATCAAGAGGATTTTTTGTTAGTTTTTTATAAGTCACATCATCATCCAGTAGGGCTTGCATACGTGATATGTAGTCAGCTTTATCTAAAATTACTATACACATTGACTTATCAGTTTTTGTGATGTGGATAGTATTGTCCTTTTTAAGATCGGTCAAACTTTTCTTATAGCGAGCAGGGAAGTTACTTTCATGCTTAACATTGGCAGCTCCGTAAACAATACCTTTAATCATGTCGACATGATTTTGAGGAAGATCACAATATTTTTCAAATTTACTTAGGGATGACCCAATCATTAAAGCAGAAGGTCTACTTGTAACAAGTAGACCTTCTGCTTTAATGATTTCTTCTCAGGCCACCATTCTAATATAAAAATATCAATTTTTTCCTCTATGTTTTTACGAGCATTGCGATTGTCAGTCCACAATATTTGGATCAAGAAATTGAATACATAAGAAAAATAGGGAAAGATTTATGCTATCCTTCACATATATTAGACATTTGTTATAATAAAGCCCACAAAAAGTTTTATACTGAAAACAACACACAGAAAGAAAATTCTAAGAACATTCTCAGTTTGCCTTATTTTAACGGATTTGAAACCATTAAACCATTGTTAAAAGCTTTTAATGTCAACCTTGTTTCTTCCTATAATAACACACTAAAAAGAATATTAATAAAAAATGGCCCCAGAGAAAGCAACAACATATATAAAATTCCATGTATGGATTGTCCCTCATTCTACCTCGGACAGTCGAGCAAGGGCTTAGAAGTAAGCTAAGCCAGCATAAATACTCTGTAAAAACTGGGCAAAAAATCTAATGCATTATTTATTCATTTAAGTGAAAACAACCACCGAATTAATTAGATTGACAGTTCAGTAATTGCACGGTCAAGAGATGTCTTATCACGAAATCTTTTAGAATCTGCTTTAATACAACTTACTTTTCATTGTAATTTCAATGTTAGTCGTGGCCTTTTCATTTAGACCCTTGTATCTGTAACATGTTTAAGAATGACCTCAAATATATCAATTACTGACTTAAATAAAATCAGTTGCCTTAGAGTTATTAAAAAAAAATTTTATTGTAATGTATGTCTGTCATTTTTTGTGAATATGGTTTTGTCTACCAGGCTCCGTATAGCTGTCACCTATAATCCTTTAATTGTCTGGAGATTGTATCTGAGATGATTGTCTTAAACCTTTAATTGCACCCTTTGTTTATGCTTGTTTGGGAAGGTCTCTTATCTTCCAGGTGTGTCGGATTCTAGGCACTAATCCTTTTATAATCCCTATCTGTCCAGTTATACGAACCTTCCTTTTGTAATTTGTCTGTTTTCTCGTATTTTTTTGTCAGTTAGCTGCTTCAGTAAAGGGCTTTTCAGCCGAAAGATCTCGCAGACTCCTTCGTTTATTTTTCCTTCGTGGCATTTATCTTTATTTATAGATATACATATATATATACATCTATATATACATATATATACACATATATATACATATATATGGATATATATATATATATATATATATAATATATATAACATATATAGACATATATATACATACATATATATATATATATATATATATATATATATATATATATATATATATATATATATATATATATATATATATATATATATATATATATATATATATATATATATATATATATATATATATATCTATACATACATATATATATTACATACATATATATACTACATATATATATATACATATATATATACATACATATATATATACATACTATATATATACATACATATATATACATACAATATATATACACTACATATATATCATACATACATATATATATACTATATATATATATCATATATATATATATAATATATATATATATTATATATATATATATATATATATATGTCTATCACATTACCGTGATTCAGTACATATATCGAACTACAAATTTCCTTTAATATCTAATTCTAATAATATAATAATAATAATAATAATAATAATAATAATAATAATAATAATAATAATAATAATAATAATAATAATAATAATAATAATAATAAACTCAACGCCGGAAATAGGATAAAAGCCATAAACACATGGGCAGTGCCAGTAATCAGATACAGCGCAGGAATAGTGGAATGGACAAAGGCAGAACTCCACAGCATAGATCAGAAAACCATGAAACATATGACAATACACAAAGCACTACACCCAAGAGCAAATACGGACAGACTATACATAACACGAAAAGAAGGAGGGAGAGGACTACTAAGTATAGAGGACTGCGTCAACATCGAGAACAGAGCACTGGGGCAATATCTGAAAACCAGTGAAGACGAGTGGCTAAAGAGAGCATGGGAAGAAGACTAATAAAAGTAGACGAAGACCCAAAAATATACAGAGACAGCAGAATGACAGACAGAACAGAGGAATGGCACAACAAACCAATGCACGGACAATACATGAGACAGACTAAAGAACTAGCCAGCGATGACAATTGGCATGGCTACAGAGGGGAGAGCTAAAGAAGGAAACTGAAGGAATGATAACAGCGGCACAAGATCAGGCCCTAAGAACCAGTTATGTTCAAAGAACGATAGACGGAAAATAACATCTCTCCATATGTAGGAAGTGCTATACGAAAAATGAAACCATAAACCACATAGCAAGCGAATGCCCGGCACTTGCACAGAACCAGTACAAAAAGAGGCATGATTCATTGGCAAAAGCCCTCCACTGGAGCCTGTGCAAGAAACATCAGCTACCTTGCAGTAATAAGTGGTACGAGCACCAACCTGAGGGAGTGATAGAAAATGATCAGGCAAAGATCCTCTGGGACTATGGTATCAGAACGGATAGGGTGGATTACGGTGCAAACAGGAACCAGACGTGACGTTGATTGACAAAATCAAGAAGAAAGTATCACTCATTGATGTCAATACCATGGGACACCAGAGTTGAAGAGAAAGAAAGGGAAAAAATGGATAAGTTCCAAGATCTGAAAATAGAAATAAGAAGGATATGGGATATGCCAGTGGAAATCGTACCCATAATCATAGGAGCCAATAGGCACCGATCCCAAGAGCACCTGAAAAGGAATCTAGAAAAACTAGAGGCTGAAGTAGCTCCAGGACTCATGCAAAAGAGTGTGATCCTAGAAACGGCACACATAGAAAGAAAAGTGGTGGACTCCTAAGGAGGCAGGATGCAACCCGGAACCCCACACTATAAATACCACCCAGTCGAATTGGAGGACTGTGATAGAGGAAAAAAATAAATAAAAAATAATAATAATAATAATAATATACTTTATTAAAAGTAATGGCTACTCCAAAGTATGCTTGAGAGAGGGTCTGCTTCCTATGTACATTAATAATAATAATAATAATAATAATAATAATAATAATAATAATAATAATAATAATAATAATATAATCTTTGGAAACTTGAAGATCAAGTCAATGGCCCCTGGGCTGGTTTCCAAATAACAGTTCATCCTCGTCAGGGTGATACGTTTAAAACGCCCATCGCCTCTGAGATAAGAGAACAAACACCAAAGCTTCCTCCCTTCAAGTAATCAGTGAATCTCTTTAATGATCACGACGCAGAAAGAATGATTGACACTTTGGCTACGTCAAAGTAGGTAATTTGCAGCTCTGCATGGAGCACTAACCCGAGATGGAGAGCTTTTAGGAAGTGCTGGAGCTATGGTGATTACCGACGGTAAGTTAATTACAGCCTAATGAAGGGTAATTAGCTGATTTTCTAATATTCTGCAATTTATGAAAATGATTAACGATTAGCCTGACCTGCAGTAGAGCGTAATGAAGTGAGGCTAGTTGACTTGTTATGGTATTAATATTTAGAATTTATTAGCCTGGTCTGTTTTTATTTATTTTTTTGTAGATTAAAGATACACAGTGGACCTGAATATTAATTTGCTCGAGTTTCTAATGAGAATAGGACAAAATAATACATTTTGTATTACCGTAGGTATACGTGTAATGACACTTTCCTTGTTGTTGTTTTAAGGAACGTTCACACGTGGATTTATTTTTGAATATTTTAATTCTCGTCATCCTAATATTTTCTTTTACTTGTGAGACAGAACAGGATAATATGTTGTCATTTTTAGATGTTCAGGTACACAGAAATAAGGAAATTTGAGTTTACTGCCGTTTATAGGAAAAGTATTTTTACTGGCTTGGGATTCAATTATCTTAGTTTTTCACCAAAGTTGTTTAAAATTAATTCAATACGTACTATGATAAATAGAGCTTACAATGTCTGTTGTGATTTTAATTTATTTCATCAAGACATGGTCTTCCTCCAGAATTATTTACCGACAATTCTTATCCCGTATTTGTCTTTTACAAGTTCTGAAAAATTTTCTAGATGAGAAATTTTGTCCCAGACCAGTGTACAGTACTGCTAGTAAAGATGTAAAGTATATTATATTGCCTTTCGTTGGTCATAGTAGCTACTTTGTACAAAAAAAGTTACAAGAAATACTTAAGCATAGTTTTCCTCAAGTTAGTTTCAGATTAGTTTTTACTAACCCTTTTACTGTAGGATCACTTTTGAGGGAGAAGCCTGCTCTTCCTGTGAAATTTAATTCGAGTGTCGTTTGCTTGTTTACCTGTTCGCAGTGTGGTCTGCGATACGTGGGATCCAGTTCCCGCTGGCTTCGACACAGAATTTTGGAACACAGAGGTCTTTCCGTTATAACTAGGTTTCCTCTTTCTAAACCACCTTTTTCTGCCATAAAGGAACACAGTTTAGCACAGGACCATCCTTTCACTCACCTAGATTTTAGAGTACTGTCTTTTTGCTCAAATAGACTGGACCTTTTAATTTCAGAGTCGCTGTTTATTAAGAAAATGAAACCGGAATTGAACAACAACTCATCCGGTATTCAACTAGCTATCATATAGTTTCCTAGTAGGTACACGAAGTGGGTCGTTAGCCATTTTATTTTTGAGTGTAGTTTGTTTACCTTTCATATTATTTTTATTTCTGTTTTTGTATGTTTTGCGGTTTGTTTTAGTTTTTTCGTAATTTTTAATTTTTAGTTTGTATGTGATGATCGTTTCATTTTATGTTCTTACTGAAGCTTTTAATAGGACAATTCATTTTAATGTAATTTTTTAGTGCTTTCTCATTCTTGTCATTTTTTTAGCTTGAAGATGAGGTTTTAAACCTCCAAAGCTCGTTTAATAAGATGTTCTTCCTGGTCTTGGCACTGTTATTTATCATCAAGCAAAATATATACAATAATTATAAATATGTGGAAGGTGTAATACCTCCCCATAGAGGATCAAGCCCAGCGGAGTGGCTTGATCAAAGTTAAACACCTTCCTTCTCCTGAGAAGGTTGAGAATGGGCCCGTGACAAGGCATCAGCAAATACGTTGTCGCTGCCCTTGAGGTGCTTTATTTGAAGGTTGAAGTTTTGAAGATATAAAGCCCATCTTAGTAATCGCTGATTATGGGCCTTGGTGCGCTCAAGAAAGGTGAGGGGGTTGTGGTCCGTATAGACATGGATGACAGGAGCTCCTTGTAGATAACATTCAAACTTTTGGAGAGCAAGAACCAAACTTAAGAGCTCCTTCTCTATGGTACTGTAGGGACAACTGATGAAGCTTGAAACTACTGGAGGTGTATCCTATTGGGTGGAGTACCCCATCAATTTCCTGCAACAGCACTCCTCCAGCACCAGTGTCGCAAGCGTCTACTTGCAAAGAGAAGGGTTTAGAAAAATTAGGACTGTGTAAGACTGGCTCACTAAAAAAAATATTTTAAATGTTCAAATGCTGCCTGACATTTCTCATCCCATTCATACTTCTTTTTAGGGCTGGTAAGACTATGTAAAGGGGCAGCTACTGAAGCAAAATTACGGCAGAACTTCCTGTAATATGAAACCATACCCAGAAATCTTTTAAGGGATTTCTAGTCTTAGGTTTCTGGATAGTCAAGAATGGCATTAACATTTGCAGTTTTAGGCCTGACATAACCTCCACCTACAATATGTCCCAAGTAAGTAACTGTAGCTTGTCCAAAAACACATTTTTTTAAATTTATTGTTAACTGGGGCTTCTCTTAATCTATCAAAGAGCATATTCAAACTGTCATCAGCTCCTTCCAAGAATCTCCTATCACCAATATATCATCTAGATATGCAAATACTCCCTCTAGACCCTGATGGTGTAGTTATTATGCGTTGAAATGTGGATGGGGGGCATTTGTTAAACCAAAAGGCATTACTTCATACTGGAGAAAACCCAAAAGAGTTTTATGAAGCCGAAATAAGCTTGGCTCTAGATGTTAACTTCACCTGATAATACCCCTTGAGGAGATCTATTTTAGCTACATACTTTGCTTGGCCCTCGAGAGTCTATAATGTCAGCTAGACGGGGTAAAGGGTAACTATCCTTACAGTAGCAGAATTTACTCTCCTGTAATCTGTACACAGTCGCATGCTGCCATCCTCACCTTTTGGTACCAATAGACAGGAGACACCCATGGTGACTTGCTTGGTTTTAGCTAATCCAGTTCTCAGAAGATATTCCACTTCTTCTTTCATTACTAATTCTTGGCCGGGCTGATGCGATAAGGGTGTTGTCGTATGGGAGCAGTTTCCTGGTAGAAGTTCGATGTCATGGGATGAGAACTGTACACTGACCTGGATTTTCTCCATAAAGTTCTGGGTAAAGAGCAAATAAGGTTTTGAAGTTCTGTTGATTGAAAAGGAGAAAGATGTTGACATGAGTTTTCAAAGGTTTTCAGGGCAGCATCATTATCTACAAAACGCACGAATAGATGAATTCAGGTTCACTTACTTCAGGTTTCTCGTCCTTGACCTTAACATTAACATTAACAATTTTTGTCTCCATAACCAGTTTCAGTATTCCTGGAATGATACCTTTTAAGCAAATTGGCATGGATAATTTGAGTACTTTTCCTTCTATCAGGGGTTTTCTATCACATAGGTATGGTTATTGACATTTTTAACTACTTTATATGGACCAAAGAATTTGGAGGAAAATGGGGATCCAGGGATAGGAAAGTATGCTAACACAAGATCTCCTGGTGGGTTGAATTTCCAATAATTTAGTTTTTGATCATAAATTATTTTTCATTTTAATCTGAGCTTTGCTTAAGTTTTCACTGGCTATTTTACGGACTTTGGAAAGGGTTTCCTTAAAGTTACTCAAATATTGTTGAAACAGTTACAGTCTGATGAGAGTCTGGGGCTTTAACCATTCATCTTTAATTAATGCAAGGGGTCCTCTTAATAATCTCCCTATACCATTTCAAAAGGAGAAACACCTAGGGATTCCTGGGGGGACTCACGTATAGCAAACAACAAAAACTTTACTCCTTCATCCCAATCAAGATTGCTCTCTAAACAAAACTTTTTAACATACTTTTAAATGTTTGGTGCCATCGTTCCAGGACTCCCTGAGATTCCGGATGATATGCAGATGATAAGCTATGTTTTTATATTTTAATTCCTTCAGGATTTCTGAAAGAGTTTACTTGTAAAGTTAGAACCACGATCAGTTTGGATATCCTTGGGGATCCCCGTAAGTAGTAAAGAAACTTAAAAGGTGTTTTAGCAATATTTTTGGCAGATATATTCTTAAGTGGGATGGCCTCTGGAAACCGAGTACTGGACACCATAAAGAGTTAATAAATATTGGTTACCACCTTTCGTCTTGGGCAAGGGTCCAACACAGTCTATTACTAATTTCTCAAAGCTCATGTGGAACTAGTATAGGCTGTAAAGGGCTTTAGGAATTACTTGGTTAGGTTTGCCAGCTATTTGGCATACATGACATGTCTTTATGAAATCTCCTACGTCTTTCCTCAAATTAGGCCAATAGAACTTATCAAGTATTCTATAGTAAGTTTTTGTATTGTCCCAAATGACCACCTGGCCATCATGTGCAATTTCCATTATATGAGTGCGTACCGAAGAAGGACAACAATTGGTATTTCTCACTCCAGGTATCGAGATTTGAATAGTTAGAAGGACGGTTAAAATCGCATTAGGATACCATTATTATGATAAAAAGAAGGGGGATTTATTCAAAGGTTTTATATCAACAGGCCTATCATGCAAACAAGATAAAGATTGATCTGACCTCTGGGCAACTATAAGTTTATCTCTAGACATTACCTTAGCTAAGCAAATCACTATCTACTTCAAAGTCATTTACCTTTTCTCCTGCTTGGGACCGAGTGACTATATGTGTTGGGGCTTGTTCAAGATCTACCTTATCCTCCATGGGGGTATCAGTGACAATTAAATTTGGTACAATTAATTTCCCGGCTAAATCATTACCCAATAGCAAGGAAACTCCTTTTACCGGCAATTCTGTATCAATCACCCTAATTCAACTTTCCTTTTACAAGTGGGCGAATCAAGGTAAACACTGGCAAGGGGAATGGATGAGATTCCAGTAAGATCCCTTACAACCCACCTTCTCACCTGTTAAATTATTCTCAACATTAGGTAAGCCTTACTATGCAACAAAGTTAAAGCAGCTCCAGTGTCTCTTAATATAGTGACCCTAGACTTCTGTTCTTTCTCCCCAAGGTTATTATACCTTCAGACTTAAAATCATCAAATACATCGGGTACATTAGCTTGCACATGCGAAACAGGTTTAATCTGGGAGGTTGAAGATTTTACGTTGGGTTTCATAAAAACATTACGGTAGTTATCAGATCCTTTACATTTAGGGTCTTTACAATACGAATAGTATGTCCTTCTTTCTTACAATAACTACATTTAGGATTATCAGAACCTTTGGGATTATCCGAAATCTGCTGGGGATTTTTCCTGAAACTGGTTTTACAAATACCTCAGCTTTTTTATTAGAATACTCTTATGTATTAAGGAATAAGTGTCAGCCAAGGAAGCAGCCTTTAGTAAATCTTTCTCCTGCCTATCTTCAATATAGAGCATTACATTAATGGGAAGTTTCCTTTAAATTCTTCAAGAACCATTAAATTTATCAGTTCTTCAAAAGAAGTTACTTCAGCACACTTAAGCCATTTCTTGAAAGCTCTAAGCTTGTCAGAAGCGAATTCTAAGAAAGTTTGGATATTTGATTTACATAAGTTACGAAAAGCTTGTCTATATCCTTCCTCTGTTATGGAAAATGCATCTAAGATTGCTTTCTTAACCTGTTTATAATCATTAGTATCATCCAGATGCCTAACAACTTTAGCAGCTTTACCTGACAATTTAGGTTTAAGGAGCCATACCCACTGTTCAACAGGCCAATTAAAGGTGATTAGCAGTTTCCTCAAATACCCGAAAATAATCCTCGGGATCATACTCTGTGAATAAGGAACTAACTTTCTATTTTTTAGTCAGGTCAAAAGGGAAGATAACTCTTGTTCAGTTTGCCTAATCTGAAGATTGATTGAAGAACCTCTCTTGTTCCACCTTTATAGCTAACCTAGCTTCTAATTCTAATTTAGCTTTTTCCTCTCTAGCTTGAAATTCTAACTTAGCTTTTTCTTCTCTAGCTTGAAATTCTAACTTAGCTTTTTCCATTTCAAATTTTTCTCTTTCTTCCTTAAGAGAAAATTCACTTCTCTTTCAGCGGCTTGCAAAGCTAACTCTTCCTGTCTTAAAGCTAACTGAGCTTTTTCACGTCTAACTGAGCTTTTTCACGCTCGACTGCAAGACGTTCAACTCTAATTTTTGTTCAATTGTAAGGGAAGGGGTTTCGGAACAAGATAACTGCCTAGCTTCGTCACCCAAGGTTCCAATACGCCATATAGTGATCTATTATCACTTTCCTAATGTCAAACTTACG
The DNA here is from genome assembly GCF_015104395.2 of Macrobrachium nipponense. Taxonomy (NCBI): domain Eukaryota; kingdom Metazoa; phylum Arthropoda; class Malacostraca; order Decapoda; family Palaemonidae; genus Macrobrachium; species Macrobrachium nipponense. The sequence continues at coordinate 46,684,691 of NC_087208.1, read as the reverse complement.
CATACTAGAAACGTAACTCAAGGTCTAAATGCCTAGCTACTTCCATTAATTCAGATTTTTTAGCATCGGTAAGAGTATGCAATTCAGAGGAAGGATCCCCCACAAACTTTGAG
>NC_087208.1:46669578-46674578 GCF_015104395.2 Macrobrachium nipponense | reverse complement strand
TATACCGGAAGATGCACTAGCACCTCTCTGGTGGACATTAAAGGTTCCTCACACTGAGGGACCTGGGGCAACCCGAATAAGATGTAAGGTCTGTAAGGTAAGTGAGGTCTCTCTCTCTCGTGAAACCAAGATGTTATATTTACCTGGGAATATACTAAGAAAAGTATATATTAAAAAAAAGGATAAAAATGCCTTAATTGAGATTTTATTAACAAAAAACTTTCCTAAAAATTCTTTTTTATCAATTTTTGTTCATTGCATTTACTCTATACATGAAGCATAATTACGAATGGAATAATATATAAGAAAAAAAAATAAGAGACACACGAATTCGTTCAGTAAAAATGACAGTGTCCCAAATAGCTCCTTACTCAAGGGAGAATGGACCTTATTAATTACCACATTAACATATTTTCCTTTCCCAATGTTAATAGCTGCACCTCTCACCAGATATTCTAGTATTCCATTTTTTCTGGAAACTTAATCAATCCTGGAATTCCATAACTGTGCCAATAATTGCTAGTGATTGTCAATTATCATTTTAATTTCAAGTTCCTCTTCTAGATCGACCATACCAATAAGAAGGAGATTGGAAAGGAAAACAGAGAGAGAGAGAGAGAGAGAGAGAGAGATTTCAACATCTGATGTGTGTGTTGCCATTAAATTAGCATATCAAATAGCACAATGAGAGAGAGAGAGAGAGAGAGAGAGAGAGAGAGAGAGAGAGAGAGAGAGAGAGAGAGAGATTTCAACATCTGAAATCTCTGTTGCCATTACAATTAGTATATCAAATGGCACAATGAGAGAGAGAGAGAGAGAGAGAGAGAGAGAGAGAGAGAGAGAGAGAGAGAGAGAGAGAGAGAGAAATATTTCAACATCTTGAGTTCCCTTTACCATCAACTTCGTTTGACAGAGAGAGAGAGAGAGAGAGAGAGAGAGAGAGAGAGAGAGAGAGAGAGAGAGAGAAGACTTCATTCAGAACCTGTCATCCTGCTTTGACCATACAAATATTAAACCACCTGAGAAGGAGAGAGAGAGAGAGAGAGAGAGAGAGAGAGAGAGAGAGAGAGAGAGAGAGAGCCAAAAACCTTCATTCACCCTATGGCACCTTCTCTGTCCATGAAATTCGTGAAAACCACTTGACTCAAAATTTATACTCCCTTTTCTTGGAAGACGATATTGGGTCGAAAGATCACATAATCTCTTCCCTGAACCTGGGGTGTGAAAATAAGTGTCACTTCATGTTTTACCTTTTGGAATTATTTCTGTTTTATCTTTATCTTCACTTTTTTTGGCATTTTTTATTACTTCCGTGAATCGTGATAGAAGATTGAGAAGCTCGAGTCTATATATTATTATTTTCTGTTACATTTTATATTGTTTGGGTTATTTTTATATTCTGATTTATATGTAATTTTTTATGCATTATCAAAATAATGCGAATGTATGTGATCTAGAAATATTAATGTAATAACTCACTTTGAGTTTTTGATATTTTTTATGTATTTATGACAAGCAATATACATTTAAAACTTTTTTTTCTATAGATTTCCGACAAGTTATATACAATTGTAACATTCTTTACGTATTTCCGACTAGCAATATACATTTTAAAAATATTTCTATGTATTTCTGATAAGCAATAATAACAAAAATAGCTTTTAATATTGTTTCATGCATTTTTGACCATCAATTATACATTTTAACATATTTTATGATTTACGGCAATGAATGTTCATTTTAGACATTTTTTATCTATTTCCAGAAAAACAACAGACATTTTTAACACTATTTTAGGCATTTCCGACAAGCCATATGCTTTTTTGACATTTTTTATGTATTCCCAGAAAAACAATATATATAGTAATACACATTAAAATATATGTATAGACTAAGCACCTGTAGGTATATGTAGCCACATACGTCAAAAGCATACATAATACCCCGAGTATGCTATTGGTAATCTTATAACTGAACTATCCTGATAAAAGGACAGCCAGAAATAAATAAATACGTAAATAAATATAGATAAATCAATCAATCAATCAATAAATTAAACAAATAAATAAATAAGGGTTTAATTATAATATCCAACTATTTCCTTAACAATCTTATCAAAAAGGACAATTTCCAATATTAAGACCTGTGCAACTGAAATCAATTTATGTCTCACTTGAGATCGAATCCAACATTATTGCGAAAGTTATTGAGTCTTATTTTCCACAGATTTCCGCCAGTCAGGCAAACCGAATTAATTACTAAAAGAATTTGCACAAAATAGAATTTCATCTCCACATTCCCACGTTCATAACTAATTTTATTACCGTCAATAGAAATACCTGCTTTTATTTTTGGGCAATACGTAATATTCGTGACGCCGAAATTATTTTGGTTTTCGGGAAAAAAGGTCCTTTGGCGGAAATCGAAAAAAAAAATTAAATTTGGTTACTCACGAGCTTTTTTTTTTTTTTTTTTTTTTACAAGATTTTTGTATTGTTTTCATTTTCGGATAAATTTATCGAATTCTGAATAATACCTAAAAACAGTATTCAATTAGTTCTTGGTTGTCTAGTATGTATTTTTTTTTTGTTTTTTTTTTTTTGCAAGGTTTTTTTTTTTTACGAGATTAATTTTTTTCATCACCTCCCCCCTCACAAGTATCAAATTCTTCAGAATAAAATATCTTTGCATTTATTTTCTGTTGGAGGAAGACCCACATAAATATATAATTTATTTCTTCCATCGTAAATTCCAATGCATCTTGTATTAGGTTTTTATTTTTTTCATTTCCATATGTATCAAATACTAACTAACGTCTTACCACTTAGTCTATGGAAGGAAGACCCACCTAAATAAACCCTTTAACGCTGATTGGACGTATTAAACGTCGATATAAATTGTCTGTTGGGTGCCGGTTGGACGTATGGTACGTCGATATAAAAAAGTTTTTTAAAAAAAATTTTTTTCGCGGAAAAATAGTTATTAAGCCTAATAGGCAAAACAACGGATCAAGGCGTTGTTTTGTTTACAATCGTTACCCAGGCGCGCAAGTGTGAATTTCTTTCTTCACAGCCACTAAAAAGTATCAGCGACACATCTCAGAAATTATTTTGTCACTTTGACATAATTTTTGCACCATTTTATATTAGTCGTTACATGGAGTGTTATATATGAAAATGTGCGCAATTTCATGTAGAATACAACTAAAAACAAGTCACGGTTGTAGCTTTTATCAGTTTTGAAATATGTTCATATAAATAACGATGTGTCAAAATTTCAACCTTCGGTCAACTTTGACTCTACCGAAATGGTCGAAAATCGCAGTTGTAAGCTAAGACTCTTATATTCTAGTAATATTCAATCATTTACCTTCCTTATGGTGAATTTATGAAAAAAAAAAAACATTTTCCTTACGTCCGCGTGGTAACTCTTCAGAAAAAATCATAAATTTTTTTGTCCGATTGTCGTAATGTTTGCACCATTTTAAATTAGCCGTTACATAAAGTTTTATGGAAATGTGGCAATTTCATGTAGAATACAACTAAAAACAAACCCATGTTGTAGCTTTTATCAGTTTTGAAATATTTTCATATACATAACGTTAAGTGCCAAAATTTCAACCTTTGGTCAACTTTGACTCGACCCAATGGTCGAAAAACGCAATTGTAAGCTAAAAACTTTATATTCTAGCAATATTCAATTATTTACCTTCATTCTGCAACAATTTGGGAAGTCTCTAGTACAATATTTCGATTTAATGGTGAATTTATTTGTGAAAAAAAAACATTTTCCTTACGTCCGCGCGGTAACTCTTACGAAAAAATCATAAATTTGTCCGATTGTCGTAATGTTTGCACAATTTTAAATTAGCCATCACATAAAGTTTTATATATTAAACAAATGTGTGCAATTTCATGTAGACTACAATAAAAAACAACCTATGCTTGTAGCTAGCTTTCATCAGTTTTGAAATATTTTCATTTAATAACGAAAAATAGAATAAATTCGTCCTTCGGTCAACTTTAACTTGACCGAAATGGTCGAAAACTGCAATTGTAAGCTACAACACTTACAGTCTAGTAATATTCAATCAATTACCTTCATTTGGCAAAAAAAAAAAAAAGAAACGGGAAGTCTCTAGCACAATATTTAGATTTATGGTGAATTTTTGAAGACAGCTTTTTTGTACGTCCGCACGTTACGAATTCATTTTGTGATAATATTTTTCTCTGAGTTGCCTTGATCGTTTTAAAATTTGTTATATACTAAAATGATTGCATTTCAGTGTACAATACAACGAAAAAAAATTAACACGTTATCTTCAAGCGTTTTGGCTCACAGCCCGATTTGTATACAATTATATAAGAAAATTTTTTAAAAATTTTTTTTTCACGGTATCATATATCCCAATATTTATATATAATAATGATATTTTTTCCATTTTTGATGGTTGCATCGTAAACTTCAGGCAATGGCAAAATAATGAGCCAAAAATGAACTCTTAATCTTGAAAACTAAGCGTACTGTGCTTTTTTAAAAAAAAATATTCGGCGCTCACTTGCGAATACAGCCGGCATACGTGAGACGATTTTTAAAATACCACTTCGCATTTAAGGTAAATGAATAACTTTTCTCGACTTATTTTTAATATCCGTAATATGTTAGGCCTTTCATGATAATTTTTACTAATTCTCAATTTCTTATCATAACTTTCTCTATGAAGAATAAAAAACTGTCTTTGATTCTACGGAAGGAGTTAATCAAAAGATATTTCTATAGGGGAATAAGAGAGACTTTTTCTGTAAGGATTCTTTGCAGAAATAAAATTTTTCAGCTGATTAATTCAGGATACTAAAGGTTTTAGTAAAAAAATTATTATTAGCTGGAATTTTATGAATATAATATAATATATATATATAGATATATATATATCAGATATATAATATATATATATATATATATATATATAGATATATATATATATATATATATATTATATT
>NC_087208.1:46662078-46664578 GCF_015104395.2 Macrobrachium nipponense | reverse complement strand
CACACACATATATATATATATATATATATATATATATATATATATATATATATATATAGATATATATATATATAATATTTTATTTTACTCCAAAAATAACATTTCCAGAAAAAAATATAGAAAGGCACAAAAAATTTATTATTATTATTATTATTATTATTATTATTATTATTATTGCTCTATCACAGTCCTCCATTCGACTGGGTGCTATTTATAGTGTGGGGTTCCGGGTTGCATCCTGCCTCCTTAGGAGTCCATATCTTCTTACTATGTCTGCCGTTTCTAGGATCACACTCTTCTCATGAGTCCTGGAGCTACTTCAGCCTCTAGTTTTTTCTAGATTCCTTTTCAGGGATCTTGGGATCGTGCCTAGTGCATCCTAGATTATGGGTATGATTTCCACTGGCATATCCCCATATCCTTCTTATTTTCTATTTTCAGATCTTGATACTTATCCATTTTTTCCCTCTCTTTCTCTTCAACTCTGGCGTCCCATGGTATTGCGACATCAATGAGTGATACTTTCTTCTTGACTTTGTCAATCAACGTCACGTCTGGTTTGTTTGCACGTATCACCCTATCCGTTCTGATACCATAGTCCCAGAGGATCTTTGCCTGATCGTTTTTCTATCACTCCCTCAGGTTGGTGCTCGTACCACTTATTACTGCAAGGTAGCTGATGTTTCTTGCACAGGCTCCAGTGGAGGGCTTTTGCCACTGAATCATGCCTCTTTTTGTACGGGTTCTGTGCAAGTGCCGGGCATTCACTTGCTATGTGGTTTATGGTTTCATTTTTCGTATTGCACTTCCTACATATGGGAGAGATGTTATTTCCGTCTATCATACTTTGAACATATCTGGTTCTTAAGGCCTGATCTTGTGCCGCTGTTATCATTCCTTCAGTTTCCTTCTTTAGCTCTCCCCTCTGTAGCCATTGCCAATTGTCATCGCTGGCTAGTTCTTTAGTCTGTCTCATGTATTGTCCGTGCATTGGTTTATTGTGCCAGTCCTCTGTTCTTTCTGTCTTTCTCCTGTCTCTGTATATTTTCTGGGTCTTCGTCTACTTTTATTAGTCCTTCTTCCCATGCACTCTTTAGCCACTCGTCTTCACTGGTTTCAGATATTGCCCCCAGTGCTCTGTTTCGATGTTGACGCACTCCTCTATTCTTAGTAGTCCTCTCCTCCTTCCTTTCGTGTTATGTATAGTCTGTCCGTATTTGCTCTTGGGTGTATGCTTTGTGTATTGTCATTTGTTTCCTGTTTTCTGATCTATGCTGCGAAGTTCTGCCTTCGTCCATTCCACTATTCCTGCGCTGTATCTGATTACTGGCACTGCCCATGTGTTATGGCTTTTATCATATTTCCGGCGTTGAGTTTTTTGACTTGAGTATCGCCTTGAGTCTCTGCATATATTCTTTCCTGATCGTGTCCTTCATCTCTGGTGTTTTATATCTCCTCCTTCCATTATTCCCAGGTATTTGTATCCTGTCTCTCTATGTGTTTGATGTTGTTCCCATCTGGTAGCTTTATCCCTTCAGTTCTCGTTACTTTGCCTTTTTGTATGTGACTAAGGTGCATTTTTTCTATTCCAAACTCCATCCTGATGTCCCCAGATACAATCTTTACAGTCTGGATTAGGGTATCTATTTCCTTGATGCTCTTAGCATACAGCTTGATTTTGTTGCCTCTTTTCTTGAGTTGGTACCGGCATCCATCTTCTGTAGTACTTTTGTCATGGGGAATCATGGCTACTACGAAGAGTAGTGGGGACAGTGAGTCGGCCTGGAAGATCCCTCTCCTGATATTAACCTCTGCTAGTCTTATTCCAGAGCTTGTAATTATTGTATTCCAGTTGCGCATATATTTTCAGGCAATCTATTAGCCATGTGTGGTATCATGTCGAAGGCTTTCTTATAGTCTATCCATGCCATGCTTAGGTGTTTTCCTTCACCTACTGTTCTTCATTACCATTTTGTCTACAGGAGTCTGGTCTTTTGTGCCCCTACACTTCTTCTGCAGCCTTTCTGTTGGTGGGGGATGGTGTTTGTCTCCTCTAGGTAGTTGTATAGCCTTTCACTGATGATACCTGTTAGTAAACTTCCACATTATTGGTAGGCAGGTGATAGGCCTGTAGTTACTGGCTATATTTCCCTTACTCTTGTCTTTTTGTACAAAGGTCTCTTCCTGTGGTCAACCATTTAGGGTGCTTGGTGATTTGAGATACACTGCTGGAGTTCTGCTATTTCGTGGGTGTAGGGCCTTGAAGTTTTTGGGCCAGTATTCATGGACTTCATCGGGACCTGGGGCTTTCCAGTTTTGGCATTTTCTTTAGTTGGTGTCTGACTGTGTCTGTCGTGATCTCTCGTGAATCTTTGTTTTATTCTCCCTGTTTCTTTCTTCCTTGACTCCTGGAGACCGCCCTGCCCATGTTGCATGTTTGTTGTGATACCGGATTGCTCCATATGTTTTCCCAGAGTCTCTTACTTGGTTCAGCTTCAGG
>NC_087208.1:46644578-46652078 GCF_015104395.2 Macrobrachium nipponense | reverse complement strand
TATATATATATATATATATATATATATATATATATATATATATATATATATATATATATATATATATAAAGGTATTCTAGATTTACGAAAATTATAATTCAAGTATCTAAATTGAATATCAATTGTTCTGATTTTTGCATTTTAACTGAAAGATGGAATGAATTCTGAAATAAATCAGTCAATAATTATTTTTTTTAATATGCGTCCTTATCTTTAACATATACAAATGTATTCAAGATTTAAGGCAAATGCATTTCACAGAATCTAAATAAATTGTCAGATTTTTTTCATCTATTTGAAATCAAAGATGAAATGTGCTGTAAAGTAGCTCATTCCATATTATGTATTGAATATATGTCCTTATCCATTAACATATACAGAAACATTCAGATTAAGCGAGTGTATTTCTTTATACCTACATTATTATGTGGTCTAACTTGACTGCTATAAGCAGAAAATGCAATATGTCCATAATAAAAGGTTTGTACTTAACAAGTTTTTCTTTAGAAGTGCAGGTGTAAAATACAGAGAGAGAGAGAGAGAGAGAGAGAGAGAGAGAGAGAGAGAGAGAGAGAAAATCCTAGAACCTTACATTTTACAATATCCCAAAATTCACCTCTTTCTCTATCTGTCTGTCTCACCAACATCAAAACTCCATTTTCCCATAGCAAACTCCCTTTGACATTAAGCCGAAGTCGCTGCTGACTTACCGAATCGAACTCAGGTGTCCGTAGAATTGACGGCTGACGTAGTAGAATTGACGGTTTGCCAGCCCACCTGAAGTAGAATTTACTAGGTAGGCCACCACCCAGCCCAGACACTGGAAAAGGTTGAAGGGATATGCCTTAGTTTTGCGTCCAGAATGTGTGGGTGTGTGTGTGTGTGTGCGTGGTGTACTCTGAGAGAGAGAGAGAGAGAGAGAGAGAGAGAGAGAGAAGAGGGGCTTCAAAATTACAGATATACTCAATAAACCCTAAATATTTAGCCACGGGCATTTTGACAAATCATCCTGGATGACGTAAATAAGAGAAGGAATTGAGTAATGATAATGATGCATTTTGATATTCATCCTAAGAGAAACATGAATCTCTCTCTCTCTCTCTCTCTCTCTCTCTCTCCCTTTCTCTAATGGTGTAAAAATAATTTTTTTTTGTTTTTTTTTTTTTTTTTTTTTTTAAAGAATCAGGTCTCCGTTGTCATATATGCATTCATAAAAAAACGAAGCACTAAATTATTTTAACAAGGAACACGTAGCCAAATATTGCTTACCGATACCAAGGTCTTGTTATCCAGGTCATACCACCCACACATGTCAAAGTCCTTCAGAGAGCCGAGGGCAGTCAGAACTCGGGTTACCTATTAAAAAAAAATATACCAGTGAGTGACTGTTTACATGATGAAATCACATTGTAAAGGACACTGCTACATTCATATTTAATTGGAGAATGGACACTGATTAATTTTCTAGCATTCGTGCCATAGGAATCTTTTCCTCCTCTAGATATACATCACACATCCTGGTCAGTCAGGCAGTTTTACAATTGTCACTTCTCTCTCTCTCTCTCTCTCTCTCTCTCTCTCTCTCTCTCTCTCTCTCTCTCTCTCTATAATTCAGTACATTCTTTACACATTCTTTACCACAGCAGAGAGAGAGAGAGAGAGAGAGAGAGCGAGAGAGAGAGAGAGAGAGAGAGAGAGAGTAATCATTCAACATGACCACCACAATATCTTGAAATAAAGCAGGATACTCTTTCTCTGAGAGTCAGGGAAAGGAAAGGTACTCGTTCATTCCATTGTCAATAGGTTTTACTTATAAAATAATGAAGGCAAAACACTTTTTGCTATACCTTACAACTTGCAATTATTGCCATAAACGTACCTGGTCATTTACAGCTGGATCTGCTACAAATTAAAAGTCTTCATAACTGTTATTGATTTACCAATCTAAAAGTAAAAAAAGAAATGTAAGTAATAAGTTATGGAAAGTAAACAAATAAACTATATATTCCGTTGTCATTCCTGGCTTTATTCAAATTAATTCAGCATCTACACTTGTTAAATTGGCTGTGATATACGTAGATTTTGTTTAATTTAAATTATAAAAAGTTTCATTCGGAAATATTTTGCATATTTTCAAGACTGTAAAAAAAGGGGTAAGTATAAAAGTGAGACTAATAAGGCAAAATAAAATAATAGACGACTAATAACATTATCTTATCATCTTGTCTTCAAGTTTTATTTTTAATTAATTTGGGGTGGCAGTTGGTTGTTCAAGGTTTGCCAAATTATTCACCCCACTTCTTGTTGATATTCATCCATTTATTTAGGCCGTAATCTTAGCAGCATCTTATCACTGGGCCTAAGAATAAGAATATTATCTCACACGAATGAAACTGACCTTGTCTTTGAAGTCGTGGCCCACGTGGCAAGTGTAGACGATCACTGCCAGTGATAAACAGGCCATAACGGGCCCCCCTCCACTGATCCAGTTCTGGCTGAGGATAGCAAAGCAGCCACACACCATTCCAGCCAGAGCAGCCAGAAGGATGAGTGTCACGGGTTCGAAGTAGTAGGATGCAAGGTCATCCCTGAGGATTTCCATCTATAAAAAAAGAAGATTATGCTCCTGAAAATTATGATATATAGTGTTCTTTAAGATGTTGATGTCTTTCCTGTAGGATTTTAATTTTATACATCATGTGCTAACATCTTATGAAGTCATCTGACTGCAAGGCCAAACCAGGTGAATATTTAGTTTCCTTAGGTCTGTGTGTTCATATTTACTATCCCAATAGCAATATATCTTATAGATTTTTACCCCTATTTACCATTCCTCTGAAAATGCTTTGCATATAAAGACGAAACCTGTCAGGATTTACACACAGTGTTCCAATTCCCCTATATCTGATCAGTAAGTTTCTACTCCTTAGAACGCCTTACCTGACAGATCCTGTACACAAGCATTCGAAGCAAATGCAGTAATCTCAAGTCATTCCGCATTTGATTACTCTCTCGCCATAACTCTTGTCTCTCAGTACCTTTCCTAAGCCACAGGTTTGAATGATCACTTCTGAACTGCTGTGATACCTCAGACACAGATTCAGTCACTGACCTCTGTATCATCTTGGAACACAGAGAGAACGCCTGACCAAACAGGATGAGAGCGGCCTTTGCGCGCACCATGGTAAGGAAGGTGGAGCATTCAAGAATACTGCTTCTCCAGTCAAGATGTAATCCGGGTTGTTAGGTTGAAGCAGATCAGGTGGATGAGGACTGCAATGTTTGGAACAATGAGGATGAATATTGTCCTCCATGGAACTCCCAAACTTTCTTTCGAATACACCATGAAGAATCTCTGGCTTGGGATCCTTATGATGGAGGCTAGTTTACTACTACTCATTATTTGTAACAGTGCCACAGCCACGTGGGAAACTGGGATAAAATAGCTTGATACTTAGATAGCAGCGTTCCCAACACTTCCATGCTCCATGCTCGCCATGATGAGGTGGGAAGTGTAAGGTAATGCAAGGGAAATGATCGATAGAAATATTGACCACAGACAGTACTTGACTGAAAAGGTCAGCCCGGGTCGTTGACTACTGTTCCATGAGTATGGAAACAGTCCAAATATCTGCAAGGGGAAGAGCAGGTGACTGATTGGTACAGTTTCACTGGTGGCCATAGGATCCCTAGCAGACATATTACCATCCGAAATGTATAATTGTATACAACATAAATTCCTCTAATATCTGGAAAAAACAAACACTCCCTTTTTCAGAATTGTTAATAGCTGCACACAAGATCAGCAAGTCCACAGAGGCACTGATCTTACCTTACCTTACAGACCTTACATCTTGTTCGGGTTGCCCCAGGTCCCTCAGTGTGAGGCACCTCTAATGTCTACCAGAGAGTTGCTAGTACATCTTCCGGTATATTTTGCATCTTCCAATCTTGGATGGTCTGGGATGCAGTTTAGATATTTGTCGAGCTTATTCTTAAACTCATCTACGCTCACTCCTGATATATTCCTCAGATGAGCTGGCAACGCATTGAATAGACGCTGCATTATCGATGCTGGTGCGTAGTGGATTAATGTCCTGTGTGCTTTCCTTATTTTTCCTGTATAGTTTTGGGCACTATTAATCTACCTCTGCTTGCTCTTTCTGATATTTTTAGTTCCATGATATTTTCTGCTATTCCTTCTATCCTGTTTCCATGCCTGAATTATCATGTAGCGTTCTCTTCTCCTTTTCTAGACTATATATTTTTAGAATTGTAGTCTTTCCCAGTAGTCTAGGTCCTTAACTTCTTCTATTCTAGCTGTAAAGGACCTTTGTACACTCTCTATTTGTGCAATATCCTTTTGATAGTGTGGGTACCATATCATATTGCAATATTCAAGTGGACTACGAACATATGTTTTATAAAGCATAATCATGTGTTCAGCTTTTCTTGTTTTGAAGTGCCGTAACAACATTCCCATTTTTGCTTTACATTTTGCCAACAGAGTTGCTATTTGATCATTGCATAACAGTTTCCTATTCATCATCACACCAAGGTCTTTAACTGCTTCCTTATTTGTGATGGTCTCATTATTAGGTCCCTTATATGCATATAGCTTTCTTTCTCTGTCTCCATAATTTATTGATTCAAATTTATCAGAGTTAAATACCATCCTATTTACCTCTGCCCAATCATATACTTTGTTAAGGTCTCTTTGTAGAGCGTTTCCTATCTTCATCACAAGTAATTTCTCTACTTATTCTTGTGTCATCTGCGAAACTACTCACTACCGAATCCTTAACATTATTGTCTATGTCTTCAATCATAATAACAAACAGTATTGCAGCTAACACCGTACCTTGCGGCACACCGGATATTACCTTGGCTTCATCCGATTTCTCGTCGTTTGCAATAACTATCTGTTTTCTGTTGTGTAAAAATTCTTTTAACCATCTTCCTACTTTATCCACGATATTGTGTTTTCTAATTTTCTTCGCTAATATATTATGGTCTACTTTATCAAAAGCTTTTGCAAAGTCTAAATAAACCACATCTGTTTCATTTCCGCTTTTCATATTTTGAATATGTTCTCACGGTGGACTAACAGTTGGGTTTGTGTACTTTTTCCGGGTACGAAACCATGTTGTCCTTTATTAAACAAATTATTTTTTATTAAATGTTTCATAATATTTTTCTTCATTACCCTTTCATACACTTTCATAATATGTGATGTTAGACTCACAGGCTATAATTACTTGCCTCTAGTCTTGATCCACTTTTGAAAGTAGGGGTAATATATGCTAATTTGGCTCATCATATATCTTGCCTGTATATACACTTTGTCTTAATAATATTGCAAGTGGCTTTGCGATAGAATGAACTACTTTCTTTAACAAAATAGCAGGAATTCCATCAGGCCCTGCAGCAGCTCCATTTTTAATTTCATTAATAGCCTGCACAATATCAGCTTCATTAATATCTATGTCAGCTAAATATTCACTATTTTCATCCCTTTCTTCTATATCATTATCTTCATTATCTATTCTAGGGGTGAATTCTCTCTTATATCGTTCTGCCAGTATGTTGCAAATTTCCTTTTTTTCATTCGTTAATCTCCCTTCAATTCTCAGAGGGCCTATTTCTATTCTTCTTTTATTCATCTTCTTCGCATATGAGTATAATAGTTGGGGTTTTGCTTGATATTTAATAGGGTTTTTTCTTCCAAGTCCCGTTTTTCATTTTCTTTTGATTGTATAATCTTTTGTTCTGCATTTTCTATCTTACTTTTTAGTTCTATAACTTTCCATGCATTTTTTTCTTTTGCAAGACCTTTTTTCCACTTTCTGATTTTCTGGAACAAGATCCTTCTGTCTCTTGGTATGCATGAATGATGTTTACTTTTCTTCTTCGGTATATATTTTTCCACTATTATCTCCAATATTTTATATAATATCTCCGTATTTACCCTTATGTCATCACTTACGAAAATGTTATCCCAATCTTTGTTTAATTCTTCATAATTTATGACATTTTGATATGTTTTTTACTACGTAGAAGTTGTATTTTCCATATCCTTCCCACACTTTTTTATTTCTTGCTTATCTCTTATTTTCACTTGCTTTGGAATGAACTGTAATTCTATGACATTATGGTCTGAAATACTCGCATTATAAACTATTATTTCTTTAACATAATTCATCTCGTTCACAAATACTAGGTATAAAGTAGTTTTTCCTTTCTTGTTGGCAGGTGATTTATTTGTTGAATGTTGTATTCTAGTAGCATATCTAATAGCTTTTCAAATTGCCTCTTATCTTCTGCACTACTATTACTCTCTTTTTTATATGTATAAGTACAACCACAATCTCCTATTCGTTCTTTCCATTCTACGAAAGGAAAGTTGAAGTCACCCGATAGGAGAATAGTCCAGTCCTTGTGATTTCTACATATATCATCCAATTTTTCAATTATTAAGTCAAACTCTTTAGTATTAGGAGGTCTATATATTACTATGTTCATCAATTTTTCAGATTCAAATTCTACCGCTATTAGTTCACATTCTGAGTTACTATATTTCTCATATATTCCTTGTTTTTTGTCTTTCCCATATATTGCGGTTCCCCCTTGATTCCTATTTTTCTATCTGATCTATAAGTTTGGAACCCTTTTATTTGATCATCATTCCCAGTCTCTTGGGAATACCAGGTTTCACTTATATTCATTATATCTATTTTCTTTTCATTTTGGGTTAGTTCTTCTAAGTACTCTATTTTTCTTTTTGAGTTACTCGTAACTAAACCCTGCGCATTCATCACTATGATGGTTTGCGTGTTTTGCCTCCTTCCATTTAATTTAATTGGTAGTAATAAGGATTTTCCCATGTCTCTTTCCTGTTCTGGTATGTTGTTCTTTTTTTCATTTCCAGAAATTCTGACATTAAAAAATCCAACTTTTCCATAATATTTGATCTTCCTTCATCATAATTATTAATTTTGTGTCTGAATCTGCAATTTTCTCCGTTTCTGCAATATCCTCTTGCATAATAGATACAGTTATTATCTCTTGAGTAGAATTTCGGAGCTGATGCTTTGAAATTTTTTGCTGACACCTCTGCATATCTCATGGTGGTTTGCTTTTCTCTTTTACCTGATATTCTTGATTTCTCTCTTTATTTGTTTCTTTCTTATTTTGGATTTTATTACTTGGTTCTAATCGTAGCTTCTAGTATCGATCAAGGTTTCACTTATGTTTGAGAGTAAACGCCACCATATTTACCTGATCACTCAAGTTAATGAGAGCACTGATGACCAACACATTCCAACAAAATTCAATTTACTCTCTTTCAAGACAACTCCCCTTACTTTGTTTCTTTCGTATAAAGTATTTTATAATCTGAATAAGTCTATGGAAAAGCTTTGGTACAATATTTATTTGGTCTGTTGTACATAAAAGTCATTTCAACACATTCTGTACGTTTATGTATCCATATATAAAACC
>NC_087208.1:46619578-46639578 GCF_015104395.2 Macrobrachium nipponense | reverse complement strand
CTGAAACGACCTCAGTGGTCGAGTTCAGTATCTCTCCGGCGCTGCGAGTAAAAGCCTGCTTGAATAAGCAGAGAATTACCCTGGCCCGGAGCATGACGAAGAAATTGACGCAGTTCAACAGCACTAACTCTGGAACGTCCAGCTCGTCGCGGTGGCTCAGAGCGAACGCGACCGTGTGCAAGAAAAATCCGAAGTGTGGCGCCACGAAGAGCAGGGCAACTTTCCAGGGGATTCCAGACCGGTCTCTGGAATACACCAGAAACACCCGTTGCTCCTGGGCCCTGATGATAGAGGCTAACCGGACGCTCTTGAGGGACATGACGATTCCTATGACCATCTGAGAGGTGGGAGCGATGAAGCTCACTGTGTTCAAGGCGATGTTCCCTATGCTCTTGTGATCCAGGGTGGATACCATGAGGTGGGCGCAGTAGGGAAGCAGGAGAGACGTGACTGCCATCGAGACTGACCACAGGCAGTACCTGACTGAAAAGGTTAGTCTGAACTGTTGGCTGCTGTCCCAGGAGTAGGGAAACAGACCCATTAACTGCAAGGGTAAAATCAGGCGATCTATAGACGCCGTTTCTTTAACAGCCATGATGACTCAAGTTTCTCTTTGTTTCAAATCGTCTCAAGAGGTTTCCTTAGACACTGAATCTACCCTGCACTGTCTACCTAGATACACAAGACACTGCATTGCACTGGGGAGCGACTTCTTGTTTGCTCCTCGCCCAGTGGATCGATCTCGCAAATATGGTCGTTGTTTACCTCCGTTCCCCGCCAAAGTCACCGAAAGAACTCATCCAATAACTGGAATTGATTTTTCTCACCTCCTTGTAATGTTTGGGATTTGTCTTCATTATTCTTATATTTTTTGTCTTTTTATTATTTTGTTGATTTACCTCTTCTTTTCTAATGAGTGATTTATTTCTACATTCTCATTAATTTTTTTATTTTCTTTTTACATGAGCACCATAATATTCTTTGAAAACTTAAATGTCAAGTCAATGGCGCCTTTTTTGGCTTGATCCATATGACTAGGGTTCACGTCTTGATTAATAATAATAATAATAATAATAATAATAATAATAATAATAATAATAATAATAATAATAATAATAATAATAATAATAATTGAAAAAGAATAAAAAAATCACTGTGTATAACGTGTTTACTTATTGGTATTTATATTTTATTTAACTCAACACTCAATTACTTTTAGGCCCTATCTGTGGCCCATTTTCAAGAGATGTGAAAGTTGTCAGCCTGGGTCAAGGCCCAGCAGTCTTCTGGGCCTTGACCCAGGCTGACAACCTATACATCTCTTGAAAATGGGCCACAGATAGGGCCTGAAAGTACGTGAGTGATGAGTAAAATAAAATGTAAATACTTATAAGTAACCACGTTATACACAGTGATATTTTGGGTTTCTTTTTCAAATTACTTTCAGAAGAAAACTGAAAGAAGTTTTTGTTTGGTTAATAATAATAATAATGAAACTAATAATAATAATAACAATAATAATAATAATAATAATACTTAGGTAGCAGACCCTCTCTCAAGCATACTTTATTAAAAGTAATGGCTACTTCAGCAGCGTTACACTTGTAGAGATTCTTCTCTGTTTTGCGAATAGCGGCTTTTTCGGTGCTACTTAAACAGGTTAGTAGAGCGCCTATAGAGGTCATGGTAAAATACAGGGTCAAAATAGGTGTATATATTTGAATTTTACAGATAAACTATGATACCATAGTCATCAAAGTTATTAACGATTCTCTCTCTCTCTCTCTCTCTCTCTCTCTCTCTCTCTCTCGCTCTTTCTTAAAGCGAGCTTTCGTCTGGAGCTGCCAGACATCCTCGGGCTGGGAAGCTGAGGGTGGACTGATCTTGGTGCGGTGTCCGTCCTCGTTATATCTGTGGTAGACAGCAGGGGGTCTGCCCCATGCTTGTCTCCTATTGGCTGGTGGCGGTGAGTCTTGTTTTCATTGGTTGCCTGAGCCAGGTCTCAAGCCACTTTCTTCGAGCCGATGGTTGCGTTGCAGCATATCTTGCAGCCACCTGGACCTCCTAAGCGGCGCTGTAACATTGATGGGCGTTGCGCTACGCTGTGGGACATCACGGCTACTTTGATTTCCATCGGCTGCAGGAGTACCTCGTTCGGAGGCGTTGTCATCCCTAGAGTTGTCATGATCGGTGGTGTCATTGTTGGTGGCAGGTCTTCTCATACTCGTAAGGAGGAGAAATTCTTCCTGCGTCGTATTCATTGTGGGTTTTATTTGCTGGATGAGGAGCGCCTCCAGCAGGCGCAACCGACGGGCATCAGGGGCCTTCCCGATGATCTTCGTGTTCTTTATGATGACATCCCGGGAGATGGCCTCGTGATGTTTGGTGCGGGCGTGATTCTTTATAGACCCCTCTTGGGCGTGGCACGAGAGTCTCTTCGACAGCGAGTGCCCCGCCAGATTCAAAAGCACCACCGTCAGGGCCTTCGTCAGGAGGGCCCTCTCCCACTGCTCGACCTGGCAGGACACTCACCAGGAACTCGACCGCGCCTCCCAAGTACTTGTGAATAACGGGTACTCAAATAAATTAATCAGCAAGGAAGTCCGCACAGCCCTGGAGAAATGGTACGGTAGTGAGAGCCCGCAGCCCCGCCCCCAGGATAATATCAAGCTGTACTACAAAGCCTTCATGAGTTCCCATTACCGTGAAGAAGAGGACGCCATGAAGAAAATTATTTCTGATAATGTATCCCCGACTGACGACACCAAGAATATCGACCTAATCATATATTACCAGAATCGGAGGACGCGCGATCTTATTATGAAAAATAACCCCTCTCCACAGGTACGAGAACCCCTGAAGCAGACGCATGTAGTGTACCAGTATACATGCCCAGTCCGCGAATGCAGCGGCGCCTACGTAGGTATGACTACCATGCGACTGTCGAAGAGACTCTCGTGCCACGCCCAAGAGGGGGCTATAAAGAATCACGCCCGCACCAAACATCACGAGGCCATCTCCCGGGATGTCATCATAAAGAACACGAAGATCATCGGGAAGGCCCCTGATGCCCGTCGGTTGCGCCTGCTGGAGGCGCTCCTCATCCAGCAAATAAAACCCACAATGAATACGACGCAGGAAGAATTTCTCCTCCTTACGAGTATGAGAAGACCTGCCACCAACAATGACACCACCGATCATGACAACTCTAGGGATGACAACGCCTCCGAACGAGGTACTCCTGCAGCCGATGGAAATCAAAGTAGCCGTGATGTCCCACAGCGTAGCGCAACGCCCATCAATGTTACAGCGCCGCTTAGGAGGTCCAGGTGGCTGCAGGATATGCTGCAACGCAACCATCGGCTTGAAGAAAGTGGTTTGAGACCTGGCTCAGGCAACCAATGAAAACAAGACTCACCGCCACCAGCCAATAGGAGACAAGCATGGGGCAGACCCCTGCTGTCAACCACAGATATAACGAGGACGGACACCGCACCAAGATCAGTCCCCCTCAGCTTCCCAGCCCGAGGATGTCTGGCAGCTCCAGACGAAAGCTCGCTTTAAGAGAGAGAGAGAGAGAGAGAGAGAGAGAGAGAGAGAGAGAGAGAGAAAATCGTTAATAACTTTGATGACTATGGTATCATAGTTTATCTGTAAAATTCAATTATATACACCTATTTTGACCCTGTATTTTAGCATGACCTCTATAGGCGCTCTACTAGCCTGTTTAAGTAGCACCGAAAAAGCCACTATTCGCAAAATAGAGAAGAATCTCTACAAGTGTAACGCTGCTGAAGTAGCCAGTACTTTTAATAAAGTATGCTTGAGAGAGGGTCTGCTTCCTAAGTATATTATTATTATTATTATTATTATTATATTATTATTACTATTATTATTATTATTATTATTATTATTATTATTATTATTATTATTATTATCAAATAAGTGATAGGAAAAGCAATGAACGCTTGAGGAATATTACTGGTTAATTAACTAGATCAGTAGCAACTTTTGACCTTACTGATTAACCTTCATTGGCCTGTATATTTGTTTATGTGTGTAAGTTTGTGTGTGTGTGTTTGTGTAGATGTAACCGCAACAACACTTAACATACTTAGCAGAATTATAATGGTCCCATTTTTCTATCTGAAGTTTCTTATAAAATAAATTGTTCCTCGCCAGATAGTAAGTGTCCTGATGACCCTCGACTCTCTCAAAAAATTCGACATGTGCGGATGGTACAACCTTAATTACAGCACCTTCGTGTCTGTGAGTACTCTGATAGCTTCAAGAATTTCCTTTAAGCGTATTTGATACGTTTTTACAAAGATATTTGCGTTATACTGTTCCCTACATATAAACTTTCAACTTACAAACTTTCAAAAATGCAAAGATCAGTGTCTGCACAATCTATGGCATATAAAAACTTTATTTTATGTTGTTCATTGTCACGTATCAGGACACGATCGAAGATTTCTTTTATTATGAGCTTAGGTTTATGTACAAAGACCAAATTGTATTGATATACACAGTACTGTATGCCATAGACTGAATACAATCCTGGGTGCCTAAGCTAGCTTTGTAGGACATACAAAATAAATTCAGCTTACAACCAAGCTCTTGTTCAACTGTAGAGGACCTCCTGTATACAGAAACTGTAATTGTGGGTAAATTCAGCTAGCAAACAAACCCTTGGTTAACTGTTGGTAAATTCAGCTAGCAAACAAGCCCTTGTTTAATTTAGAGGACCTCCTGTAATTGTCGATAAATTCAGCTTACAAACAAGCTCTGGTTCGTTTGTGAGCTGAATTTATCCACAATTAACGAGGATATCAGAGGACCTACCTGTGTAGCAAAAACTGTAATTTTTGTGAGGTGTAACCTATGTTCTTCCACCTCTTTCAGTGTCTGAGCTTGGTAGCAACATACCTCGTTATTCTGCTGCAAGTCGGATGGGAAAGAGTCAATGAGTATGGAAAAGATACGAATGGCACGAAGTAAGGGATTAATCGAATCATAATGAAAAATGGGATATCTTCAGTTTTTTTCTGTGAGAGACGGAAGGAGTTATTACAATTATCTGTTATTTAACGTAAAATTTTACTTCAGTATTCTACTCCTGAAAAGTTACGTATCCGAAGGAGTATGGACGAGGCCATCAGCCCTGGTTTCAGCTTCGTGTACTGGAAACATCGTCGAACAATGCAGCTGAAAGTGTGATTTTATTTATTTATGAACTACGTGAGAGAAACTGTTATTATTATCAATAATATATGATGTGCACTCGCCCACATGAGCAAACCTAACAGGGCATTCATTTATTAACGCAGTGTGCCACATTATACAATAGTTAGACATCATGCAACTTGATAAAATGCACAAATAAACAAAGGTTTATATATGGATAAATAAACGTACAGAATGGGTTGAAATTACTTTTATGTACAACGGACCAAATAAATATTGTACCAAAGCTTTTCCATAGACATATTCAGATTATAAAAGACTTTATACGAAAGAAACAAAGTAAGGGGAGTTGTCTTGAAAGAGAGTAAATTGAATTTTGTGGGAATCTGTTGGTCATCAGTGCTCTCATTAACTTGAGTGATCAGGTAAATATGGTGGCGTTTACTCTCAAACATAAGTGAAACCTTGGATCGATACTAGAAGCTACCAAGTAGAACTGGAACTCCCATCAGTGCCTCTGTGGACTTGCTGATCTTGTGTGCAGCTACTAACAACTCTGAAAAAGGAAGTGTTCATTTCCAGATATTAGATGAATTTACGTTGTATATGATTAGACATTTCGGATGGTAATATGTCTACTAGTGATGCTATGGCCACTAGTGAAACTGTACCAATCAGTCACCTACTTGCAGATATTAGGACTGTTTCCATACTCTTGGAACAGTAGTCGACGACCTAGGCTGACCTTCTCAGTCAAGTACTGTCTGTGGTCAATATTTCTATCGATCATTTCCCTTGCATTACCTTACACCTCATCATGGCGAGCATGGAGCATGAAAGTGTTGGGAACGCTGCTATCACAGTATCAAGCTATTTTATCCCAGTTTCCCACGTGGCTGTGGCACTATTACAAATAATGAGGAGTAGTAAACTAGCCTCCATCATAAGGGACCCAAGCCAGAGATTCTTTATGGTGTATTCGAAAGAAAGTTTGGGAGTTCCATGGAGGACAATATTCATCCTCATTGTTCCGCACATTGCAGTCCTCATCCACCTGATCAGCTTCAACCTAAACAACCCGGATTTCTTCTGGACTGGAGAAGCAGTCTTCTTGAATGCCTCCACCTTCCTTTCCATGGTGCGCGCGAAGGCCGCTCTCATCCTGTTTGGTCAGGCGTTCTCTCTGAGTGCCAAGATGATACAGAGGTCAGTGACTGAATCTGTGTCTGAGGTATCACAGCAGTTCAGAAGTGATCATTCAAGCCTGTGGCTTAGGAAAGGTACTGAGAGACAAGAGTTATGGCGAGAGAGTAATCAAGCGCAGAATGACTTGAGATTACTGCATTCGCTTTGAATTCTTGTGTACAGGATCTGTCAGGTAAGGTGTTCTAAGGAGTAGAAACTTACTTGTCAGATATAGGGGAAATGGAGCACCAGGTGTAAATCCTGACAGGTTTCCTCTTTATATTCAAGACATTTTCAGAGGAATGGTACATAAGGGTATTGGGATAGTAAATATGAACACAAAGACCTTAGGAAACTAAATATTCACCTGACAGTTTAGAGCTGGTTTGGCCTTGCAGTCAGACGACTTCATAAGATGTTAGCACCTGACGTATAAAATTAAAATCCTACAGGAAAGACATCGACATCTTAAAGAACACTATATATCATAATTTCCAGGAGCAATAATCATCTTTTTTTCTATAGATGTTATCCTCAGAGATGACCATGCATCCTACTACTTCGAAGCAGTGACACTCATCCTTCTGGCTGCTCTGGCTGGAATGGTGTGTGGCTGCTTTGCTATCCTCAGCCAGAACTGGATCAGTGGAGGGGGGCCCGTTATGGCCTGTTTATCACTGGCAGTGATCGTCTACACTTGCCACGTGGGCCACGACTTCAAAGACAAGGTCAGTTTCATTCGTGTGAGATAATATTATCATTCTTAGGCCCAGTGATAAGATGATGCTAAGATTACGGCCTAAATAAATGGATGAATATCAACAAGAAGTGGGGTGAATAATTTGGCAAACCTTGAACAACCAACTGTCACCCCAAATTAATTGAAAATAAAACTTGAAGACAAGATGATGAGATGGTGTTATTAGTCGTCTATTATTTTTGCTATATTAGTCTCACTTTTTATACTTATCCCATTTTTACAGTTTTTAAAATATGCAAAATATTATCGAATGAAGCTTATTTATAATTTAAATTGAACCAAAATCTATATCACAACCAATTTAAAATGTAGATGCTGAATTAATTTGAATAAAGCCAGGAATGACACTGAATATATATTTTATTTGTTTACTTTCCATAACTTATTACTTTCATTTCTTTTTCTACTTTTAGACTGGTAAATCAATAACAGTTATGAAGACCTTTAATTGCCGTGTAGCATATCCAGCTGTAAATGACCAGGTACGTTTATGGTAATAATTACAAGTAGTAGGGTATAGCAATAAGTATTTGCCTTCATTATTTTATAGGTAAAAACTATTGACAATGGAATGAACGAGATACCTTACCCTGATTCTCAGAGAAAGAGTATCCTGCTTTAATTCAAGATATGGTGGTGGACATGTTAACTGATTACTGACAGCCTATGGACCTCTCTCTCTCTCTCTCTCTCTCTCTCTCTCTCTCTCTCTTCTTTGGTAAAGAAAGGTGTACTGAATTTTAAGAGAGAGAGAGAGAGAGAGAGAGAGAGAGAGAGAAGAGAGAGAGAGAGATTAAAATTGATAATGTTAAAACTGCTTGACTGACCAGGATGTGTGATGTATATCTATAGGAGGGAAAGATTCCTATGGCACGAATGCTAGAAAATTAATCAGTGTCCATTCTCCAATTAAATATGAATGTAGCAGTGTCCTTTACAATGGGATTTCATCATGTAAACAGTCACTCACTGGTATTTTTTTTTTTTTCAATAGGTAACCCGAGTTCTGACTGCCCTCGGCTCTCTGAAGGACTTTGACATGTGCGGGTGGTATGACCTGGATTACAAGACCTTGGTATCGGTAAGCATATTTGGCTGAGTGTTCTTTATTAAAACAATTTATTGCTTCGTTTTTTTATGAATGTATATATGACAACGGAGACCTGATTCTTTTCTAAAAAAAAAAAAAAAAAAAAGTTTTCTTCTTACACCATTTAGAGAAAGAGAGAGAGAGAGAGAGAGAGAGAGAGAGAGAGAGAGAGAGAGAGAGAGAGAGAGAGATTCATGTTTCTCTTAGGATGAATATCAAAATTCTTTATTATCATTACTCAATTCCTTCTCTTATTTATGTAATCCAGGAGGATTTGTCAAGATGCCCGTGGTTAAATATTTGGGGTTTATTGAGTATATCTGTACTTTTGAAGGCGCCCCCCCCCCCTCTCTCTCTCTCTCTCTCTCTCTCTCTCTCTCTCTCTCTCTCTCTCAGAGTACACACACACACACACACACACACACACATTCTGGGCTGGGTGGTGGCCTACCTACTATCGTTTCCAGAGGCCGTGTAATAGTGTTTTTCCCAAATATCTAACAAACCGGCTTATGAATTTCCATGAAACTACAGCAATGAATGTTTCAAACATTGGCCTAATTTTTGGTGGTACAATGAATTGACAGATGTACCTAATTAAGCCGTTTACTCTTAGAAAAAAGAGGAACTTCTTCCCCTCCTTCAGAGCGTTTCGAAGAAGTGGTACTTAATCACGTAACTGTGACGCAGAGGTTCCCCCAACCCTCCTTCGGTGTTTACACCTATGGCTATCCTAGTATCTCCCCTCCCCCCACCTTCCTTCTTGCCTTCTTTCCTTCATTCCCATTGTTATTAGGCTACCAAGTAAATTCCTGTTAGGAAAGACTGTGTACTGCACATATAAAATGAGCCTGAAGAGCAATAAAATGTTTTATGGTGGTAGATAATGATTAGATGGTTAACACAAATTATCGAACATAATAGAAGAGGTTTAAAACAGGGGTGTGGAATCGCACTGAGAGATATTCTACTCGGACTCCTACAAATTTTAGATTTGCGACGACAAAAAAAAAAAAGTAAATAAAATAAAATAAAATAAATAAAAAACATTAGTAGATATAGAAAACAATTTTTTTCCTTGAGAGAGTTTTATATTTGGAATGATGTTATTGGGGCAAGACTGGAGCAGGATTCAGAAATAATTTCACCGACTTCGACTCCTACCTCAGAGCCCTTTTAGTAAGGTAATCATCGGCAGCAGTTGTAGTAGTAGCTCTGAACTATTTCATATAGATTCGACTTTAGTCATGGCAAATATGTTGCTTTGTCCTCGCCATTGTAAAACTACAATTGCGCCGAAACTCTTCACCATTTACAACAGAGAGAAAGAAAGAAACCGCCTGAAAATTAGTATAAATCGGTAAGAAAAGTATGACTTTAATAAGTACATGATATATTGCAATACACTGCTAGCCATATATATATATATATATATATTATATATATATATATATATATATATATATATATATATATATATATATATATATATATATATATATAAATCACAGTAGATGCGCGTGACTTCATAAATAAGCGAATACCACGGGAAAATGATAGTTAGAAATCCAAGCGCTTTCGTCTTTATTCAGACATCGTCAAGGAGCTACTAAAGTACAATTGGAGAGGAAGGCCTCAGGTACAAACAAGATCAGGAATACTAGATGGTTAATTATCAAAAGGGTAAAAATTAAAAGGGATAATCCAGGATATCGATATCACACGGTCACAAACTTAAAACAGATTCTGACCCTAACCGAAATTACAAAGTATCTTTGCAGTCCAAAACATGTAAAAACTGAATATATTAATTTTGTTGCTTATATTTATCTACAAAATTTGTAGATAAATATAAGCAACAAAATTAATATATTCAGTTTTTTACATGTTTTGGACTGTAAAGATACTTTGTAATTTCGGTTAGGGTCAGAATCTGTTTAAGTTTGTGACCGTGTGATATCCGATAATCCTGGATTATCCCTTTTAATTTTTACCCTTTTGATAATTAACCATCTGGTATTCCTGATCTTGTTTTGTACCTGAGGCCTTCCTCTCCAATTGTACTTTAGTAGCTCCTTGACGATGTCTGAATAAAGACGAAAGCGCTTGGATTTCTAACTATCATTTTTCCCGTGGTATTCGCTTATATATATATATATATATATATATATATATATATATATATATATATATATATATATATATATATATTTGTATATTAAATATATTTTTTTTTCCTACAGGCCATGTGAACGAGTTGCTGATGCTATGGGGATGACTCCGAACGCTGTCCGAGTGTTGGTGAGCCGTGGAAAGAATCCTCATCCACCTGAAACACCACCTGCATCATCAAATACTTCGCCTCTGGTCTTTGAAAACTTCACCGTTGGTTCCATTAGGAGACATGTGCACAGCAAGTTTGATGCTATGCGATTTTTCACTATTGCCACTTTAGCGGAAGAACTTAAAATGCTAAATATCATTCCTGAAGAAACATCTGAGAAGGCAGTATGGCGAATCCTCCATAACATGGGTTTCCAGTACAAAACATCCCAGCGGAAAATGTACCTAAGGAAAGAAACTTTGGGCGTCGTTTGCCGCCGAGTTGATGCTCTACGATCCCTCCAGTAACATCATGATGAAGGAAGAGAAGTAGTGTATGTCGATGAGACGTGGTTTACGACGAGAATGCAACATAGCAAGGAGTGGGTGGACACCTCTCAATCTGTCACCAGTGCCACCTACAGCCGGCAGGTGCCACCAGGAGAAGGAGAGAGGTTTGTGGTGGTAGCAGGTGGTACAGCTAAAGGTTTTGTAGAAAATTAATTTTCATGCTTCCCTGCGAAAAATAAAACCGGCGACTACCATGGAGAAATGAATTCAGAGATATTTATTCGGTGGCTAACATCACTACTCCTGCCGTCGCTTGAGGATCCTCCGGTGCTGGTGCTAGACAAGCCACATACCATAGCCAATTGACAGGAGATAGCCGATGCCCAACAACAGCTACCAAAAAGGAGGATTTGGTTAACTGGCTCAGGTCTCGAAAAATACAGTATCCAGCTCACGCAACACGCCCTGAGCTTCTAAAGATATGCAGGGGCAACCGGCCGAAACCAGTTTACATTGTGGTTAATATAATCCGTGAATGGGGCCATGAAGTGGTTCGCTTGCCCCCTGCCCATCCTGAGCTCAACGCCATCGAGCAGGTGTGGGGCTGTATGGAACGACAGGTGCGCTCCTCGTTGCAGCGGTTTACCCGTGCTGATCTCTTTGCCAGGCTTGAAGAGGCCAGGCTTGCTGTAACAGGGGAGACGTGGGCTGGCGCTGTCAGGAGATCAAGATATTTTGAAGATTATTACTGGGTTTCAGATAATATTCAAGACAGTATAGATCCGGTCATCATCAACATTGATAGTGACGATGAAAACGATCTTTTCCTTGAAACTGATGATGAGTAAAATATATAAGTGTCCATTTCTTGTTTTTTTGTTTTTATTTTTCATCCCTCATATATCTATGCTTTCCAGCAATTGGTGATAACATTATTTTGGAAAAGCAAAGCTAATGAATACTTTGATACGAGTATATCAGCTTGGCATGTAGACAATGTCAATGGATTTCTCAAAGTAAGGTTGATTGGTTCATTAATTGAAGTCTGGTATAATTCCAGTGTCAAAGTCGCAATGATATTTGTCAACATATTCCTTTTAAGCCAACAAAATACGTACTGGTACTTAAAACGTAAATAATATATAAAACTATAGGTTGAAATATAATAAATCTTATGTATGTATGAACACACACACACACACACACACACATACACACACATATATATATATATATATATATATATATATATATATATATATATATATATATATATATATATGTGTGTGTGTGTGTGTGTGTGTGTGTGTGTGTGTGTGTATGATTTCAAAATTTATCAAATGGCCGATGTCAATGCCCTTATATGAAACATCTTTTAGAAGTCTACCTTCTAAGGAATTCAAGCTACTCTCTCTGGTGAAATTGATATAATAAATTATATCAAACAATGGTCTCTGTCATTTTCTTCCTGGCAATTGATGTATCGAGTAACCTGTGTTGTATGGAAGAATGAGTCCTACGGCTTAACCTAAAGAAAACTATATTTCTATTGCTTTACCAACACTCGCTTGAAGTGCGAAGTGTAGGGTTAGCATGGCTTCTTTCGTCTCCTGTCATAAGTCTCATTCTTGATCTTCAATGTAAGTGAGTGGGTAAGATATAAAAGGTTGGTCTTGTGTTTAGGTAAAGTCTAAAGTCACGAATCACATTACCAGGTATGCTGAACTTTTACTGACAAAGAATTTCGTATTGTTTGGGGTAAGTCATATGACAATTATCTATGGAGTTAAACAGGCGTTTAACAATTCGGGGGATGGGAGGTACAGGGGAAGAAACGTTATACCAACGTCACTGAGGGACGTCATCACTTTTGTGAATGTGTGGGTGGCTAAGACTGGCTTTAGCCTCATTTTCTTAAGTAAAAAAGTTAATGAAACGTAATTGGCAATGCACAGTATTTCCCAAAATTAAGCCATTGTATGAAGCGCTCCCTTCTTTGATATCATGGAAATCCATCAGTTATTTTAGGAGTTATTTAACTAAAAAACACTATTACACGGCCTCTGGAAACGTTAGTAGTAAGTCTACTTCAGGTGGGCTGGCAAACCGTCAGTTCTACTACGTCAGCCGTCAATTCTACGGACACTTGAGTTCGATTCGGTAAGTCAGCAGCGACTTCGGCTTAATGTCAAAGGGAGTTTGCTATGGGAAAATGGAGTTTTGATGTCGGTGAGACAGACAGATAGAGAAAGAGGTGAATTTTGGGATAGTGTAAAATGTAAAGTTAAGTTCTCACTAATCTCTATTCTTCTCTCTCTCTCTCTCTCTCTCTCTCTCTCTCTCTCTCTCTCTCTCTCTCTCTCTGCATTTTACACCTGCACTTGTAAAGAAAAACTTCTTAAGTACAAACCTTTTATTATGGACACATTGCATTTTCTGCTTATAGCAGTCAATATTAGACTAAATAATAATGTAGGTATAAAGAAATACACATCGCTTAATCTGAATCTTTCTGTATATGTTAATGGATAAGGACGTATATTCAATACATAATTATGGAATGAGCTACTTTACAGCACATTTCATCTTTGATTTCAAATAGATGAAAAAAATCTGACATTTTATTTAGATTCAGTGAAATACATTTTTCTTGAATCTTGAATACATTTGTATATGTTAAATATAAGGACGCATATTAAAAAAAAAAATTATTGACTGATTCATTTCAGAATTCATTCCATCTTTGAGTTAAAATGCAAAATGAGAACAATTGATATTCAATTTAGATACGTGAACTATAATTTTCGTAAATCTAGAATACCTTTGTAGATATATTAAATATATATATATATATATATATATATATATATTATATTATATATATATATGTATATGTAAAAGGGTGAAATAACATATATTATAGTAATCGAGTGAGCTATTCTAAAATGCAGATTTTTCTGAAATCTTGAATACTTCTGTGCATAATGATGATAGATAAGAACGTACTTTAAAAAAAAACATGAATAATGAAAGAGTTATTTTAGAACCCCTTTAATCTTTGATTTAAGTTGCTTCTATTTCTATTTTTTTTTTTTTTTTTTTTTTTGCTGAAGCCTTTTAATTCCAAGTACCAATGTTATTGCTATATTCGTTGCCTATTCTGTTTGCCAGCCCACGTGCCCTGACAATCACGGTCGTAAAAATCACAATTGACTTATTTGTCGAGTGACTGGATTCCTAAGGTCTCTGGAGATTGGTTGATAACGTGTACTCTTCATAAAAGCGAGTCTGTTTTCGTAATGAATGAAAACTGGCTGGCTTCTTCATCGTATGGGATTTTTTAAAGGTTTGAATCGACCAAAATTCAAAGTATTTTTTGCTGAAGAAAATGTAGAGGTTTTTGAGTTAACTTAAAGTTGTTATTTTGATAGTTTTGATAGTGAAGAAAGGAACGTGTTGGATTCTACATCGTCAGGGATGTTTTTCAAGATTTGAATCGACAAAATTCTATTATTTTTCATATTTTTTTTTTATGTTATTTTAGTTTTTGTTAAAAACGAGGAGGTTTTATATATTTAACTAAAAGCTGTTATTGTGATAATGATTTAAAAAACATGATGGCGTGGGGAAAAAAATGATTTTAGATGTATATTTATTTATTTATTTATTATTATTATTATTTTTTTTTTGTTTTTTTTTTTTTTGCTGAAAATATGGTGGGTGTTGTCTTAACGTAAAGTGTTATTTTGATAGCGTTTTAATTAGTAAAATTAGTGGGAAGGAAAAAGATGAATTAATATTGTAGCTTTTTGTATTTATTTATTTATCTATTTATTCATTTTTTGCAGTAAATATGGTGGGAGTTTTCTTAACTTGAAGTTGTTATTTTGACAGTGCGTTTGAAAAATAATTGCATGAAGAGAGGTGAATTATATTTTTTTCTTTTATGCAAAATATTACTGAGAAGTAATAGTCAGAGAAGCTGGACAGCAACTGGAGAAAGGAATTTGTTATTTTGACAGAGAGAGAGAGAGAGAGAGAGAGAGAGGAGAGAGAGAGAGAGAGAGAGAGAGAGAGCCAAAAACCTTCATTCATCCTATGGCACCTTCTTTGTCCATGAAATTCGTGAAAACCACTTGACTCAAAATTTATACTCCCTTTTCTTGGAAGACGATATTGGGTCGAAAGATCACATAATCTCTTCCCTGAACCTGGGCTGTGAAAATAAGTGCCACTTTCATATTTTACCTTTTGGAATTATTTTTGTTTTATCTTTATCTTCACTTTTTTTGGCATCTGGTTACTTCAGTGAATCGTGATAGAAGATTGAGAAGCTCGAGTCTATATATTATTATTTTCTGTTACATTTTATATTGTTTGGGATTATTTTTATATTCTGATTTATATGTAATTGTTTATGCATTATCAAAATAATGCGAATGTATGTGTTATAGAAATATTAATGTAATAACTCACTTTGAGTTTTTTATATTTTTTATGTATTTATGACAAGCAATTTAAAACAATTTTTTTCTATAGATTTCCGACAAGTAATATACAATTTTAACATTCTTTACGCATTCCCGACAAGCAATATACATTTTAAAAATATTTCTATGTATTTCTGACAAGCAATAATAACAAAAATACCTTTTAACATTGTTTCATGCATTTTTGACACTCAATTATACATTTTTAACATATTTTATGATTTACGGCAATGAATGTACATTTTTGACATTTTTTATGTATTCCAAGAAAAACAATATATATAGTAATACGCATTAAACTAAGCACCTGTAAGTATATGTAGCCACATACGTCAAAAGCATACATAATACCCCGAGAATGCTATTGGTAATCTTATAAATTAATTATCCTGATAAAAGGACAGCCAAAAATAAATAAATAAATAAATAAGTAAATAAATAGATAAATCAATCAATCAATCAATAAATTAAGCAAATAAATAAATAAGATTTTAATCATAATATCCAACTATTTCCTTAACAATCTTATCAAAAAGGACAATTTCCAATATTAAGACCTGTGCAACTGAAATCAATTTATGTCTCAAATTAAGATCGAATCCAAGATTATTGCGAAAGTTATTGAGTCTTATTTTCCATAGATTTCCGCCAGTCAGGTAAAGCAAATTAATTACTAAAAGAATTTGCACAGAATAGCATTTCATCTCCACGTTCCCACGTTCGTAACTAATTTTATTACCGTCAATAGAAATACCTGCTTTCGTTTTTGGGTAATACGTAATATTCGTGACGCCAAAATTATTTTTGTTTTCGGAAAAAAAGGACCTTTGGCGGAAATCGAGAAACAAAATTCAATTAGTTGTTCGGTTACTCGCGAGTTTTTTGTTTTTGTTTTACGAGATTTTTGTATTGTTTTCATTTTCGGATAAATTGATCGAATTATGAATAATACCTAAAAACAGTATTCAATTAGTTCTTTGGTTACTCGCTATGTATTTTTTGTTTTTTTGCAAGTTTTTTTTACGAGATTAATTTTTTTCATCCACCCCCCCATAGCAAGTATCAAATTCAGAATAATATCTTTGCATTTATTTTCTGTTGGAGGAAGACCCACATAAATATATAATTTATTTTTTCCATCGTAAATTCCAATCCATAATGTATTAGGTTTTTATTTTTTCCATTTTCATATTTCAGGAAAAAAATGTATCAAATACTGACTAAAGTCTCACCACTTAGTCTATGGAAGGAAGACCTACCTAAATAAACCTTTAACGCTGATTGGACGTATTAAACGTCGATATAAATGTCTGCTGGGTGCCAGTTGGACGTATGGTACGTCGATATAAAAATTTTTTTTTATAAAAATCCCGGAATAATTATTATAGGCCTACTAGGCTAAAACTTTTGAATCACACGCCTTGGGGGATGCTGGGAGCTCACGGATCAAGGCGTTGTTTTGTTTACAGTCGTTACCCAGGCGTTGAAGCGCGAATTTCTTTCTTCTAGCACTCAAAAGTATCAGCGACACATCTCAGAAATTATTTCGTCACTTTGATATAGTTTTTGCACCATTTTATTTTAGCCGTTACATGAAGTATTATATATGAAAATGTGCGCAATTTCATGTAGAACACAACTTAAACAAATCATGGTGGTAGCTTTTATCAGTTTTGAAATATTTTATATAAATAACGATAAGTGCCAAAATTTCAACCATCAGTCAACTTTGACTCTACCTAAATGGTCGAAAAATGCAATTGTGAGCTAAAACTCTTATATTCTAGAAATATTCAATCATTTACCTTCCTTTTGCAATAAATTGGAAGTCTCTAGCACAATATTTCGATTTATGGTGAATTTATGAAAAACAAAAACATTTTCCATAAGTCCGCGCGGTAACTCTTCCGAAATAATCATAATTTTTTTCGTCCGATTGTCGTAATGGTTGCACCATTTTAAATTAGCCGTTACATAAAGTTTTATATATGAAAAAGTGCGCAATGTCTTGTAAAATACAACAAAAAACAACCTATGGTTGTAGCTTTTATCAGTTTTGAAATATTTTGATATAAATAACGATAAATCGAAAAAAAACATCCTACGGTCAATTTTAACTCGACCGAAATGGTCGACAACTGCTATTGTAAGCTACAACACTTACAGTCTAGTAATATTCAATCAATTACCTTCATTTCACAACAAACGGGAAGTCTCTAGCACAATATTTCGATTTATGGAGAATTTGTGAAAACAGCTTTTTTTTACGTCCGCACATTACGAATTCATGCATCATTTTGTGATAATATTTTCTCTGTGTTGCCTTGATCGTTTTACAATGTGTTATATTCCAAAATGATTGCAATTTTTTGTAAAATACAACGAAAGCAAATTAACTTGTTATCTTTAACTGTTTTGCTCACAGTTTGATTTGTATACAATTATATGTGAAAAATTTTTTTCGTGGTGTCATATATCCCAATATTTATATATGATAATGATACTTTTTTTTTCATTTCTGATGGTTGCATTCTAAACTTCAGGCAATGACATAAAAATGAGCCAAAAATGAACTCTTAATCTTGAAAACTAAGCGTGCTGCGCTTTATTGGAAAAAAACATTTTTTCTGCTTCGGTGCTCACTCGTGAACGCCGCCGGCATACAGGAGACGATTTTTAAAACACCGCTTCGGTGTTTAAGGATAAATGAATAATTTTTCACGAACTTATTTTTATTCCGTAATGTTAGACCTTTCATGATTATTTTCTACTAAGGCTGAATTTCTTATCATAACTTTCTCTAGGAAGAATAAAAACTGTCTCTGATTCTATGGAAGGAGTTAATCAAAAGATATTTCTATAGGGGAATAAGAGAGACTTTTTCCTGTAAGGATTCTTTGCAGAAATAAAATTTTTCAGCCAATTAATTCAGGATATTAAAGGTTTTAGTGAAAAAAATATTATTAGCAGGAATTTTATGAATATTATTAATATATATAATATTATATATAATATATATATAATATATATTATAATATTTAATATAATATAATTATATTTTCATACTATAAATATATATATATATATTTATATAGGTATTATATGGATTATATATATAATATTTATAATATATATATATATATATATATATATAATATATAGATATATATATAATAATATATATTAAATTTATATATATATATATATAATATATAATATATATATATCTATATATATTTATATACTATATATATATATATATATAAATATATATATATATATAGATATATATTATATATATATAGTAAATTTATAATTATTAATATATATAATTATTATATATATATATATATAAATATATATATATATATATATATATTAGTATATATATATATATATACTTATATATTATATATTATATATTATATATATATATATATATATATATAAATAAAGATATATGCCACAAAGGAAAAATAAACGAAGGAGGTCTGCAAGATCTTTCGACGTTAAAAGTCCTTTACTGAGCAGAGACTGACATATATACGAGAAAAGACAATATAAGAAGATTCGTATAACTGACAGATAGGGATTATAAAGAGATTAGTACCTAGAATCCGACACACCTGTAAGATAAGAAACCTTCCCAAACAAGCATAAACAATGGGTTCAATTAAAGGTTTAAGACAATCATCTCAGATACAATTTCAAGACAATTAAAGGATTATAGGTGACAGCTATTCAGAACTTGGTAAACAAAACCAATATTACCCAATACAGACAGACATACATTACAACAAAATTAATAACTCTAAGGCAACGGATTTTTATTGAAGTCAGTAATTATATCTTTGAGGTCATTCTTAAACATGTTACAGATACAAGGGTCTAAATGAAAAAGGCCTCGACTAACATTGAAATTACAATGAAAAGTAAGTTGTATTAAAGCAGATTCTAAAAAATTTTGTGATAAGACATCTCTCGACCTTGCAATTACTGAACTATCAATCCAATTTATTCGGTGGTTGTTTTCACTTAAATGAATGAATAATGCATTAGATTTTTGCCCAGTTTTTACAGAATATTTATGCTTGCTTAGCCTTACTTCTAAGCCTTTGCTAGACTGTCCGAGATAAAATGAGGGACAATCCATACATGGAATTTTATACATTATGTTGTTGCTTTCTCTGGGGCCATTTTTTATTAACATTCCTTTTAGTGTGTTATTATAGGAAAAAACAAAGTTGACATTAAAAGCTTTTAACAATGATTTAATGGTTTCAAATCCGTTAAAATAAGGCAAACTGAGAATGTTCTTAGAATTTTCTTTCTGCGTGTTACTTACAGTATAAAACTTTTTGTGGGCTTTATTATAACAAATGTCTAATATATGTGAAGGATAGCATAAATCTTTCCCTATTTTTCTTATGTATTCAATTTCTTGATCCAAATATTGTGGACTCACAATTCGCAATGCTCGTAAAAACATAGAGGAAAAAATTGATATTTTTATGTTAAGATGGTGGCCTGAGAAGAAATGAACATAAGTTAAGTTGTTAGTCGGTTTCCTAGAGAAATACTGAATTTACATTGAAATGGTTCTCTATGTATTAAAACGTCTAAGAAAGGGAGGCAATTGTCTTTTTCTAATTCTAGAGTAAACTTAATCGATGGT
>NC_087208.1:46594578-46612078 GCF_015104395.2 Macrobrachium nipponense | reverse complement strand
AGCAGAGGTTGATATCAGGAGAGGGATCTTCCAGGGCGACTCACTGTCCCCACTTCTCTTCATAGTAGCCATGATTCCCATGACAAAAGTACTACAGAAGATGGATGCCGGGTACCAACTCAAGAAAAGAGGCAACAGAATCAACCATCTGATATTCATGGACGACATCAAGCTCTATGATAAGAGCATCAAGGAAATAGATACCCTAATCCAGACTGTAAGGATTGTATCTGGGGACATCAGGATGGAGTTTAAAATAGAAAAATGCGTCTTAGTTAACATACAAAAAGGCAAAGTAACGAGAACTGAAGGGATAAAGCTACCAGATGGGAGCAACATCAAACACATAGATGAGACAGGATACAAATACCTGGGAATAATGGAAGGAGGGGATATAAAACACCAAGAGATGAAGGACACGATCAGGAAAGAATATATGCAGAGACTCAAGGCAATACTCAAGTCAAAACTCAACACCGGAAATAGGATAAAAGTCATAAACACATGGGCAGTGCCAGTAATCAGATACAGCGCAGGAATAGTGGAATGAACGAAGGCAGAACTCCGCAGCATAGATCAGAAAACCAGGAAACATATGACAATACACAAAGCACTACACCCAAGAGCAAATACGGACAGACTATACATAACACGAAAGGAAGGAGGGAGAGGACTACTAAGTATAGAGGACTACATCAACATCGAAAACACAGCACTGGGCAATATCTGAAAACCAGTGAAGACGAGTGGCTAAAGAGTGCATGGGAAGAAGGACTAATAAAAGTAGACGAAGACCCAGAAATATACAGACAGTAGAATGACAAACAAAACAGAGGACTGGCACAACAAACCAATGCATGGACAATACATGAGCCAGACTAAAGAACTAGCCAGCGATGACACATGGCAATTGCTACAGAGGGGAGATCTAAAGAAGGAAACTGAAGGAATGATAACAGCGGCACAAAATCAGGTCCTAAGAACCAGATATGTTCAAAGAACGATAGACGGAAATAACATCTCTCCCATATGTATTAAGTGCAATATGAAAAATGAAACCATAAAGCATATAGCAAGTGAATGCCCGGCACTTGCACAGAACCAGTACAAAAAGAGGCATGATTCAGTGGCAAAAGCCCTCCACTGGAGCCTGTGCAAGAAACATCAGCTACCTTGCAGTAATAAGTGGTACGAGCACCAACCTGAAGGAGTGATTGAACGATCAGGCAAAGATCCTCTGGGACTATGGTATCAGAACGGATAGGGTGATACGTGCAAATAGACCAGACGTGACGTTGATTGACAAAGTCAAGAAAGTATCACTCATTGATGTCGCAATACCATGGGACACCAGAGTTGAAGAGAAAGAGAGGGGAAAAATGTATAACTATCAAGATCTGAAAATAGAAACAAGAAGGATATGGGATATGCCAGTGGAAATCGTACCCATAATCATAGGAGCACTAGGCACGATCCCAAGATCCCTGAAAAGGAATCTAAAAAAGCTAGAGGCTGAAGTAGCTCCAGGACTCATGCATAAGAGTGTGATCCTAGAAACGGCGCACATAGTAAGAAAAGTGATGGACTCCAAACGAGGCAGAATGCAACCCGCAACCCCACACTATAAATACCACCCATTCGAATTGGAGGACTGTGATAGAGAAAAAAAAAAGAAAAAAAAATAATAATAATAATAACAAGAGAACAAGCCATTGTGTCCATATCAGTACCATATATATAACAAATTTTATAAGTTATTATTTTCTTTCAGTTTTTCCACAAAAAGAATCATCATGCCACAAAAAACGTTCTCTCTCTCTCTCTCTCTCTCTCTCTCTCTGTCTCTCTCTGTCTCTCTCTCTCTTTTCTGTTAATTCTAAGCCACTCGTAACACAGCATTTGAGATTACATCCAATCATCATTAGGTGCCAAGTCTGCTTAAGGAATGTAATTTTCGCCAACCCAAAACAGTCCCCCTCAACACGCCCTCCTCACAGCCCCCCCCCCCCCCCCCCCCCCCCAAAAAAAAAAAAAAAAAAAAAAAAGTGGTAAAAAAAGAACCTGTGGTCTCTGTTTTTCCTGAAAAGAAGGCTAATCCGTCTGCCTTTGGGGTTTCATGCATGAATTTCCATTCTTTAAACCTTGACTTTTCCCTCGTAGGGATTTGCGTCCAGGTGGCAAAGGTCGGATTACATTTGAAGGATTTATTTTTTTATACGTATCAAAAAAATACTTTTCTCGTGACCTATTGGTACAGGGCAGCTACATTCCCTAGCTCGTTAAAATAAAAATATATACAGACATTCTTAAATATTTTTTATTATCTTTTTTTTTCTGTTTTCTGCTGCTTCTCATAACTGGCATTAGTTTGGACAAAAATATCAATAAAATTTTTGGAAACGTTTTTAGTAGCTTCTCTTCATAGTGAACAGTAATTGCAAAAAACGTTTACAGAAATTTGTAAACGTATTCAAATCCTTTTCTTGTTTTATGTAGCTTCTCTTTACTGTCACCAGTTTAAGCATAAAATATCTATAAAATTGCACGAACATTTTAAAACTTTTTCCTTCTTTATGAAGCTTCTCTGTACTATCACCAGAGAGAGAGAGAGAGAGAAGAGAGAGAGAGAGAGAGAGAGATTTGTCAGTAAATAGGACATGCTGTCCAGGGGGTGAAGTTAACCTCATCGAGGCCTGGGAAAGAGAGAGAGACAGAGATTTGTTAGTATATAGGACATGCGTTCCGGGGGTTGAAGATTACCTCATCGAGGCCTGGGAAAGAGAGAGAGAGAGAGAGAGAGAGAGAGAGAGAGAGAGAGAGAGAGAGAGAGCATAGCAAACAAAATCCATTAACTAGAATTATATATTAATCATCATAAGAAATTACTTAGCTTCTTTGTTCTTCCAGTTGACCAGCGAGGCTACGTATAGGTTCTCAGAGTTATCTCTCTCTCTCTCTCTCTCTCTCTCTCTCTCTCTCTCTCTCTCTCTCTCTCTCAAGCCTCCTAGACCCGCCAATCGTTTCAGGATTTTATCCCAGGCCAAAGGAATTCCACAGAAGGTGGGAGGATCCGAATAAAGTTGATTTACAGCCTGGAACACGTCCCGAGTCTTCCCAACCACCTCGTTTCAGGCCACACCCTGTGCGTTTGTGTATGTGTGTGTATATGTGTGTATATATGTGTGCGTGCGTGTGTGTGTGTGTGTGTGTGTGTGATGGTGGAAATATTTCTGGCCTCCTAACCTAAAGGCTAAGAATAGATAGATCGCACAAAGCCAGTTGACAGAGGAATGAAAGAAACCGAGAGGAGAGAAATTTGAATTCCTGAATTGAAGTAAAAGTCAATTCGTCCGCAGCCTTTTCTATATGTAACATCCAAGGCTTTTACTAGTGTTTCTATATATATATATATATATATATATATAGTATATATATATATATATATATATATATATATATATATATATATATATATATATCATGTGATTTTTTTCAACACATTACGGTGGTGGTTTATTTATAATAATCACCAGGCTGTAAATGTCGTTTAATACCCAATTCGCGCTGCTTCGGGAATTTCCCCAATGGGGAATGACTACCGGAGGGGAATTACTATCCATTTGTCGCTTACAGTAATTCCCCGTCGGGGTTAATATTCCCATCGGGGATATCCCCCGAAGTGTCGTGCATTGAATACTGAATGATATTTATATGTTATGTATGTATATATATATATATATATATAATATAATATATATATATATATATATATATATATATATATATATATATATATATATATGGGTGTGTGTGTGTGCGTGTGTGTTTGTAGAGAAGGGAGTCGATTTGCTCTAAGTACCTCCAACTATTTACTCCAGTGAGGGCGATTAAGTCCTATGGGGTCAGAATATGCCAAATTCTCTGAAATCCCCAGACAGTTGATTTCCAATCGAGCTGGAATGTTTGTATTACGTTTGTGTTTGTGTGTGTATGTTTGTCTATGAATTCTTTTTGTTATTCGTTTTTTTTTTCATATTATAAGTCTCTCCCTGATAGGTAACTGAATTTAAAGATATCATTTGGAAAATGTGATTGAATGTTTGTATTTACGTTTGTGTGTTTGTGTGCATGTATGTTTGTCATTTCTCTTTGTTATTTCTTTTTGTTATGATATACGTTTCCCTAATAGGTAAATACATTGGAAGGTGTTATTAGGAAAATATGCTTGAATGTATTTACGTGGAATCGCTTCTGAAGTTGATCATTTCAAATGTGTTATCAGCAACGCTTTTTCATATTTTAATGAGAAAATACAATGAAAAATTATAATGAGATGACATTGTCTCCTTAAATACTGGGAAAATCTAGCTGTTTTCTTTTGAATTTGCGGCTAATATTATCCTTCAAGGTTTTCAATCATTTATACTTCAACCTCAATTTCAAATGACTGAAATGTCAGTTTTGCAGTTTTTGTCTTTTTTCCCCTAATTCAACCATTCTTTCATTCCATCCCAATTCAACAGTCTCCGCAAAAGAATGTCTGTCAAAAATCATTTCACACCATCAACTCTCGCATTAATGATCTTTTTGTCTAAATAAAAATCTGAAGCTTCAAATATTTCTCCAGTGTACCCACCGCCCCCATTGGGGTCAGTGGATGTTCCCACTGAAAACGAAGTCCATTTGGGACAAGCGCTGGTTTCCCCAGAAAGGTTTCCTTTTTAACATGAAGAGAGATGGTTCAACCTCTTTTATTAATACTCAGGGATAGCAGAATAGTGGAGATAATTAAAGAGGACTGGACACGAGGATATTCGTCGTGGGAGTGTGTTTGTGAGATGTGAAGTGGAGCTGGAGAATGAATTTCCTTGGACGAGAAGCGAAGAAACACTCACACACACACACAATAGTTCATCTGCTCAAATTCAAGATCTTGCCATATTTTGTCTTTTTTTTTTATTTAGCATAAAAGTTATCCTTGAATTTATTTCTAAACTGACACTCACGAACAAAAGGACTTTTCACGTGTATACGTAAATTCAAGATCATGTCATATTTTGTCGTTTTTTTTTTATTTTGCATAAAAGTTACTCTTTATTTCTAAACTGACACCCACGAACGAATATAATTTTCATGTGTATCAGCAAATTCAAGATCATGAGACATTTTTTCCATTTTTTCAGAATACTTATTCTGGAAAACATTTCAGAATTAAATACTTCATCTTGATTTTAGGAAAGTTGCTCTCATTCTTCCTAGAGAGAGAGAGAGAGAGAGAGAGAGAGAGAGAGAGAGAGAGAGAGAGAGAGAGAGAGAGAGAGAGAGAGAGAGAGGTGAACACTATGCTAAAGCTTAAAGATTTTTATAAAAATATATTTCGTCTGTAATTCTTCATTACCATCAAACGACACGGATTTCACTTCAGTATTCAAATACTTCGCTCTCAGGAGTTTAATCCTGGAGAAACCCTCGTTTTACAGTCTTTGAATATTACGAAATTAATGAGTAATTCCTCTCTAAATATCTAAAAGAGCATTGCTGGAAAGTTTTACTATTTCTGTTAAAGTAGGAAAGATATTTGTACATAGATGAATGTATATATATATATATATATATATATATATATATATATATATATATATATATATATATATATATATACATATATATAAATAAATGCATTTCCGTAGCGTTTATCAGGAGCTAAACATATTAAAAGGACATATCTTTACCTTCTTGCATCTGCAGTGATACAGTTGTTGCAGATGCTAATTGCAACGCTGTTGCAATTAGCATCTGCAACAACTGGTATATATATATATATATATATATATATATATATATATATATATATATAATATATATATATATATATATATATATATATATATATGAATTTTTATCAAACCTTAATCGTTCTTGAGGGAAAATGAATTTGACAAATAACTGCTGTTGTTCGCCAGTTGCTTTTTTTATATTTTATTTTCTTGTTGCAATTTTCAGCTTTGAAACAAAAAAAACTGTCCCTAGTAATGGAAATGGTCAATTCCCCCTAGTATGCTGAATGCTGCAATAGCGGATATTGTGAAAGGTATTCTATTGCACGAAAAAATAGATTAAAAGTAAATGGTATATTTTGAAGGTATGCCTCACGTATTTAAATATATATATATATATATATATATATATATATATATATATATATATATATATATATAGGATATATATATATATATATATAGGTATAAGTATGTATATATTTATATATATATATATATATATATATATATATATATATATATATATATATATATATATAATATATATATATATATATATATATATATATATATATATATATATATATATATATATATATATATATATATATATATATATATATATATATATATATATATATATATATATATATATATATATATATATATATATATATATGTATAAGTATGTAGATATATGGATATATATATATATATATATATATATATATATATATATATACTATATATATATATATATGTGTGTGTGTGTGTGTGTGTTGTGTGTGTGTGTGTGTGTGTCTAGTAGGAAACAAGAAAAAT
The DNA here is from genome assembly GCF_015104395.2 of Macrobrachium nipponense. Classification (NCBI taxonomy): domain Eukaryota; kingdom Metazoa; phylum Arthropoda; class Malacostraca; order Decapoda; family Palaemonidae; genus Macrobrachium; species Macrobrachium nipponense. The sequence continues at coordinate 46,605,476 of NC_087208.1, read as the reverse complement.
ATGGAAATATTCGTTAGAATATATAGAAATTAATAGAAAACATTTTGTGAGTATATATGATAAATGATGGTAGGATATGAGAAGAATCCAATTCCTCCTATAAAAGAGTAATGGCTAAACAGTCCCTTGATTCGACTGTTTGGACAATTTCCCTTCACAGAAGTAGAGTGGAGGATGTTGAAAGTAAATGGAAGCTGGATGGCTGGAGGTAATGAGATGATTAACTTTACTGTGACATATAGCTTTCATCAGAACAACAGAACATATTTAAAACATATGGATATGTGTCAGAGCTTAACCTAAATGAACGGAGTGTTTAGAATACTTTGTGGTGGTCTGATCATGTACAGAAAATGGAGGATATTAGTTGGTGTTAATCCAAAATCGGTATGAGGGTGTAAGAGAAGTATTGGAGAGGAGGGGGCTGTGGGGTATCAATACCCAAGAAGCTGGGTATTAAGGGATTATAATAAGTTACCCAAAAGTTATATAAAATAGTGATGTCATTCGGTGAATGAAATCAAGCCAGTTGTTTCACATTACTTAAGAATTGAAAAGGCGTTATCCGACCTCCAGCTTACTCGAGGCGCGTACTAAAATCTCCGGTCAAATAGTGCATTGTTTCGACAACAAAAATTAAAATAAATACGCCATATTTAATGAGAAATAATTGTTCTGTACTGTTTAACATGCACATTATTTATTTTTTACATTTCCATTCTAATAAATAAATCTTAAATATCCTATCGTAAAATTCCAGTATCTTTAACTCAAAGCGAAACACCTGTTATCATCAGACGTTTTTAGGCTTTTCCATGAGGGCTTTCCTACCCTCCAGCAAGAACAATAACGACAATAATGAAGTAGTTTGTGGCTTACTCCCCAAGTAAGTGAAAATCCACAAGACGAGAGACGCTCATGTCCTAGGGTGACTTAGTGGTGTGGCGTGACTCTTGATGAGCAGTTCAGTAGGCAGGGCTAACAAGAATTTGGGAGGAGTTGGTGATGAGTCTTACGCATGCAGCGTGGAGTGAAGCCTAGTGTAAACTCACCTTAAGATTCCTTTGTCTGCTTCAATCGACACGTGGCTCGAATTTATGTATCTGTAATTCCTAGGCAGTGCCAGTATTCTAGATTGCAATTCCGAGGAAAATTTAGCTCAGAATTCGATACTGAGTTGAGAGAGGGTTACAATGCAGTCTAATTGCATGTGATAAGTCTTAAAAAACCTTTAAAGGCTTCAATTAGACTTCACAGTGAAGTCTTATTGGAAACGGTAATATATATGAGTATACACTAGCCTCATTTTCTTAATACTTTTCAGTTTAATCGAATTATAAACTGAAGTTGATCAAATTCATAATAGTTCTGCTTTATCAAACTTGAAGCTAAAGGTAATCGTATTTAAAATGCTCTTTCCATTTTATCAAACTGTAAACTAAATGTAATCGTATTCATAATATTTCTCTACTTTATCAAACTGTAACCTGAAGACATTCGAAATGCAAAAAATACTCAAAGCTTTTGCTCCTTTTGAGGAAGAACAATAATTATTCCACCCTCTCTCTCTCTCTCTCTCTCTCTCTCTCTCTCTCTCACACAGACACACACACACACATACACACACACACACACGCACACACACATAAGCACAAGGATTTCAGAACGGACGGCAACAAACAAAGATAACTTATCTCTCATTTTTTCTTTTCTTTTTTACGAGATACAAACTCTTCCATCCTCGTATGCATTGTAGTATGAGAGATAAGCACCCTAACTGTGACGTCCCGACGGTTGCCATGGCAACGGATTTTTTTTTTAACTCCTGAAAAGCGCTGGTGAACATTAGCGTCGATGATCGACTTTCTCGCAAACCCAAGCACTGGAAAACACGAGCAAGCGAGTTTTCTGTACAGCGTATAATCAAAGCCACCGAAAATAGATCTATCTTTTGGTGGTCTGGGTATAATGCTGTATAAGCTGCAGCCCATGGAACTTTAACAGCAGCCCTTTGGTGGGCTGTCCTATCTAGCCGTCAAACACAGTTATGGCTAACGTTAACATTGACTAAAATAAAAAACAACTACCCAGGCTAAAGGGCTGCAATTAGGCATGTTTGAAGATTGGAGGGTGGATGATCTACTTACCAATTTGCAGCTCCCTAGCCTCAGTAGCTTTTGAGATATGAGGGCGGACTATTGAATGAGGACGGACAGACAAAACCGTCACAATAGTTTCCTTTTACAGAAAATCTACAGTGAACTTAGAGGTGGGATTTCATCCTCATTTTTGTTCAATGTCGTGTTCAGGATATTAGATTCTTTACTGCGAGATCAAATAATCATTAATTTTAATTTTGCTTTCTGAAATCATATAATTATTTTTACTAAATACAATTGCGCTAATGATAGTTGAAATTGCATTAATAATCATAATAATAACTATAATAATGATAATGATGATAATATGTTGGAAGTAAACCCTCTTTTAAACATGTTTTATTAAAAGTAATTGCTGCCTCAGATGCATTAATTCTATATAGGTTCTTCTCCATAATTAGAAACATAGAGAAGATCCTATATAAAGTTAATGCAGCTGACGCAGCAATAATAATAATAATAATAATAATAATAATAATAATAATAATAATAATAATAATAATAATAATAATAATAATAATATAAATCAGCAGTAGACTAAGGGTCGACGAAGCCAAGGACTCACGGAGAAGGTTGCTATGGCAACGGATCTGAAAGCATATTCAACATCAGTTGCAATTAGCATCTGCAACAACTGTATCACTGCAGATGCAAGAAGGTAAAGATATGTCCTTTTAATATGTTTTAGCTCCTGATAAACGCTACGGAAATGCATTTATTTATTCTGCTTGGTTTCAAGTGAAGGCTTATAATCGAATGAGTCGCTTCAGTAATAAAAAAAAATAGGCATAAAATATTTTCTACTTTCTGAAAATTAATTGGTATGAAACTACTGATTATTAATGATTTTCTCTGTCTAAAATTTGTTGCACGATTGAATTAATAAAGAAAATATTTCTACTTCAGACAAATTAATTGGTATGAAACTGCTGATTATTAATGATTTTCTCTGTCTATAGTACGTTGCAATTTTTCTTAATAACGAGAGGAACTCCTTTAGCAATTTGGAATGAATGGTCATAATTGAATCGTATTTTCTGCTTGATAATATCTACTTGGTTAAAATTGCAAGTAATATTATTTACTAGAGTTCTTTCTTTTTTTTCATGATCTAATGTTCAAATCACATTTGTGAGATATTGAAAGATTCCCTCTGGTAAATAATAATTCTTGACTCAATCGTATTTCACCTTGAAAATACCTATCTCTATAAAATGGCATTAATTTTTTTTTGTCATTTTTTCATTACTTCTTGTTCCCTACCTAATTGAAAAAGGTCATTGACCTCCCAGGTCCATTTCATTTTTATGGCTTAGAAGCCAAGGTAAAGCGATCGTTCTTTTGTCAACATCGTGATGTTTCTGTTGCCATATTCTTTGTGGGGAAAAGTGTGTTAAAAAATGTGTAGAAGAATTATGAGCGTTTCGAGATCTCACTGCAAATATTCAGAAAAGTTGAGTTGGATACACTGTTCTCTTAAGTGTTTATATATGGCTGGAAGAAAATTTGCGAGACATTTAAAACACAGAATAAGTAAGGTTGACAATGGCTCACAGATGTATTAGTGGAAAATCAACAGTCTTATATGAAATTATTATATTCCGTCTGCTTTCTTTTTTCAATTTTCATATCAATTCCCCTCTGCATTTATACCACCAGAACAGAGCATATTTAGTGTGAATGTGGCAGTGTCAATTATCCGTAATGTTCTTTAGTACCGTACCTAAATCTCCTATATGGAAAATATATCTGTGTATTAAATGGAATAAGCTTTGATTTTTTCCCCTTTTAAAATTTATCAATATATTATATATATATATATATATAATATATATATATACAATATATATATATATATATCTAATATTTATATATATATATATATTTACACATACATATATTTATATGCAATGCACGTTATATCCTCTTGTATAAACCCTGCATGGGAAACAACTTTCCTGTATTTAAAGCTGAACACATTAAACACATTGCTGAGGTCTGGTAAACCTAGAATTAATTCCACGAGGTCAATTTATTTCATACCTTACTTCCCATGTTGTTCATCCCACAGGAAACAATTTGACCGTGAGTATTTGCCTAGAATAAAAGAAAGGGCAAAAAAAAAAAAAAAAACTAAAATAAAAAAAAAACTAAAAAAAAAGAAAATAAGAAGCAAAAATGATTGACGTGAGCGTGAAATAAACCATATTTTTGTTTTAGATGCTTTCATAGAGATTTCATCTGTCATGCACAGGATAAGTCTGCTGTTTTGATTTGTGGATTATTTGCATAGTCTGCGAATTTTTGGGCAGGCTAATGCACCCAGTTTGTGGTCCCTTGTGATTTGTCCTTGATGTTTTGGTCTCTCTCTCTCTCTCTCTCTCTCTCTCTCTCTGTCTCTCTCTTCCTCTCTCGTTCCTCTCTCTCATACGAGCACACACATATTAACAGCATTTCTTTCCCCTTGTTTATCCATAGGTAAGAAAAAAAGATGTTTCAACATATAAATGAAATTTCCTTTCCACCCCCCTCCTCTCTCCTTCCCCTCTCTCCTTCCTCTCTCCTCTCAAATCTCTCTCTCTCCTAACTCTTTACTCTCTCTCTCTCTCTCTCTCTCTCTCTCTCTCTCTCTCTTTCATGGTGGCTGAAATAACTAGGTGTTATATTTTTCCTCCTGTAGTAACCTCAGATTATTTAACTTCATTCTCTCTCTCTCTCTCTCTCTCTCTCTCTCTCTCTCTCTCTCTCTCTCTCTCTCTCTCTCTCACTCTATCAGTCTCATAGTTCCTTGAGAAGCAATATTCTAGTAATCTGGAAAAACCACAATGATGAAAAATTTCAAATGTCTGATTAATTTACCCATTTGATAATAAAAACCTGGTGCTATTATGAATACCAGGACTGATTAAACGTGTTCATATATACAGTCGCTACCATGTGTGTGTATGCATGTATGTGTGTGAATGTGTTTATGGGCGTGTGTCTATGTTGGTGCATGTTCAACGACTAATAATTAAAATGCTACTTGGAATTTGTATTCTAAAATAGTATTGGATTTATCGTAGTTTCTCAGAGTAAATTGGTACCATGATACAATAATGTATCACCATACAATACCTGTATCACCATATAATACCTGTATCACCATACACTACATCTATCACGATACATCAAGATGTATATGAGCAATATCTAAAAAAATTCTGTAAGCCCTTAATTAGGCAACTTGAATTGAAACAGGAACAATATTCCATAATTTCTGGAATATATTTATTAGAATACATTCTGTTTAGAGGGTTCCATGTTGCCAGTACAATGGTGTATATAATAATAATAATAATAATAATAATAATAATAATAAAATAATAATAATAATAATAATAATAATAATAATAATAATAATAATAATAATAATATGTTGAGTTAAGAAGCTACAGGTATGTAACATAGCTTGTATAAGACAGGGCTTACTTCAAAATAATAATAAATAATACTAAATAATAAATAATTTAATAATAATCAATAATAAAATTACAATGCGCAACATGAATACAATTCTTTACAAGCTCTGGAATAACACTATCAGAGGTTAATATCAAAGAGAGGGATCTTCCAGGAAGACTCACTGTCCCCACTACTCTTCGTAGTAGCCATGGATTCCCATGACAAAAGTACTACAGAAGATAGATGCCGGGGTTACCAGCTCAAGAAAAGAGGCAAACAGAATTAACCATCTTGATGTTCATGGACGACATCAAGCTGTATGGTAAGAGCATCAAGGAAATAGATACCCTAATCCAGACTGTAACGATGTATCTGGGGACATCAGGATGGAGTTTTAAAATAGAAAAATGCGTCTTAGTCAACATACAAAGGGCAAAAGTAACCAAGAACTGAAGGGATAAAGCTAAACAGATGGGAGCAACATCAAAAACATAGATGAGACTGGATACAAATACCTGGGAATAATGGAAGGAGGGGATATAAAACACCAAGAGATGAAGGACACGAATAGGAAAGAATATATGCAGAGACTCAAGGCGATACTCAAGTCAAAACTCAACGCCCGAAAAACATGATAAAACCCATAAACACTATGGGCAGTGACATGTAATCAGATACAACGCAGGAATAGTGGAATGGACGAAAGCACAACTCCGCAGCATAGATCAGAAAACCAGGAAACATATGACAATACACAAAGCACTACACCCAAGAGCAAATACGGACAGGCTATACATAACACGAAAGGAAGGAGGGAGAGGACTACTAAGCATAGAGGACTGTGTCAACATCGAGAACAGAGACCTGGGGCAATATCTGAAAACCAGTGAAGACGAGTGGCTAAAGAGTGCATGGGAAGAAGGACTAATAAAAGTAGACGAAGACCCAGAAATATACAGAGACAGGAGAATGACAGAGAGGACAGAGGACTGGCACAACAAACCAATGCACGGACAATACATGAGACAGACCAAAAAAACTAGCCAGCGATGACACGTGGCAATGGCTACTAAGTGGAGAGCTAAAGAAGGAAACTGAAGGAATGATAACAGCGGCACAAGATCAGGCCCTAAGAACCAGATATGTTCAAAGAACGATAGACGGAAATAACATCTCTCCCATATGTAGGAAGTGCAATACGAAAAATGAAACCATAAACCACATAGCAAGCGAATGTCCGGCACTTGCACAGAACCAGTACAAAAAGAGGCATGATTCAGTGGCAAAAGCCCTCCACTGGAGCCTGTGCAAGAAATATCAACTACCTTGCAGTAATAAGTGGTACAAACACCAACCTGAAGGAGTGATATAAAACGATCAGGCAAAGATCCTCTGGGACTATGGTATCAGAACAGATAGGGTGATACGTGCAAATAGACCAGACGTGACTTTGATAGAAAAAATCAAGAAGAAAGTATCACTCATGATGTCGCATACCATTGGGACACGAGTTGAAGAGAAAGAGAGAGAAAAATGGATAAGTATCAAGATCTGAAAATAGAAATATGAAGGATATGGGATATGCAAGTGGAAATCGTACCCATATCATAGGAGCACTAGGCACGATCCAAGATCCTGAAAAGGCATCTAGAAAAAACTAGAGCTGAAGTATCTCCAGGACTCATGCAGAAGAGTGTGATCCTAGAAACGGCGCACATAGTAAGAAAAATTGATGGACCTCCTGGAGGCAGGGATGCAACCCAGAACCCCACACTATAAATACCACCCAGTCGAATTGGAGGACTGTGATAGAGCAAAAAAAAATAAAATTAAATGAATAATAAAATAATAATAATAATAATAATAATAATAATAATAATAATAATAATAATAATAATAATAATAATAATAACTGGAACTTTAAAAGGAACGAACAAACAGAATTCTATCAAATGTCATCCTATAATGTATTACACCCGTAGTTACAAAAATATACTTTTTAATTCCCAAAATCAGTTAACATTAAAATGGAATAATAAAATTAATTAACTCTGAATCAAAAGAAACGCTAAACTATCATATTCCTCTCAAAATCATATTTAAGTAAGTACCCCCTCTTCCCCTTAGTGTCCATACCTTAATAGTTTATTAATAGTCAGAACCAGTCAGAGAATAAACCCATGGGCAACTTCGAATCCAACTTGTCCGATGGACCTACAACACCTCTTCCAGGCGTGTTCCACACTCTGCCAATCACAATCAGCACTTGTTCTGCAGACTAAATGTCATTTTCTGTTCGTTACGAACACACACACACACACACACTCACACACCCGGATTAGCACACAATAAGCACGCATGCTTCATGCCTGAAACTCGTGATTTTCGAGGCGTCACTGACCACGAAATGCATTGGAAGGCTATCCTGTCTGTTTTTCATGTCAGCATCTTCGATGAATCCAACGTTTTGCGCCTGCCTCTACCGGAAAGAGATTAAGGTTAGCAAACCATTACCTGTGCCTTTAACCTTGGCCATTAAGCACTTCGTTCCAACATTGAATAACAACACTACAGCAGTTTCATTATACATTGCTTAGACCGCCCACTCTTATCTTCTCTCCTTGGTTATCTCGACTCCTTCTCGCTCTGGCAGGCCTTTCAGCAACCGAACCTCGGGTTGTAAAGTTTGTTTTATATATTAATTTTTTTTTATAATTTTTACTTAGTGTTACATTGTTTGTTTTTAGTTATTTGATTTTTATATACAATTTTTATATACATATATTTTTTTTCTCGTGCTTATTCGTATGTAACAATTTATGTTAATCTTGCTGGACAAGTTTGTAATTGATGTATATTTGTTTTTTATAGCCTTGAAAATGAGACCATAGTCTTGAAACGTTGGCAACAATAAAGAAGCCCTTTTATTGAGCTGTTTGCCTTTTCACTTGATATATATCATATATATATATATATATATATATATATATATTATATATATATATATATATATATATATATATATATGTATATTATATATATGTATGTATGTATGTATACATATAAACATGAACATAGTCTAGGTGATCATTATCTTCATAGAAGTTTCAAACGTTTTTTTTATCTTGAAGAAAAGATAAAACGAAAAAAGCTTCCTTTCTTCTCTCTTTTCAACCATTATAGGAACACCTTTTGATCCTTGTACGATGATTTTCCTCTCGAGTAAAATGGAGATATGTTTTTTTTTTCTTAGGGGGGTTGTAGGGTTGAGGAAGGCCGTCCGTCTGGTCGATAAGGGGGATCTCTCTCTCTCCCTATATCTCTCTCTCTCTCTCTCTCTCTCTCTCTCTCTCTCTCTCACTCTGTCTTTATGAATCTTTTGATATTTTCATGTCTCATCCCTCTTTCATTTTGAGTCCTTTGACATTCTCTCTCTCTCTATCTCTCATCTCTCTCTCTCTCTCTCTCTCTCTATAATACTATATATATATATATATATATATATATATGATATATATATATATATATATATGTATGTATATATATATTAATATATATATATCTATATATATATATATATATTATATATATATATATATACAATATATATATAGGTTTTTTGCCACCACGAACCGGAAAAAAAAAATGAAAAAAAAGCGAGATATGGCGGGATATGGCTCCGCGTTTTTTCAAAATGTTCTGTTTTCTGGAAGAATAACTTGTTTACTGCGTGTGTCCTCCAAGGTGTGGCTACCCTCAGGCGTTTCCTCCTTTCTGTAGAGTGAAAATCACCCCCTTATTGCTAATCTTGTAGTGTCAGTTTGGATATTAAGCCTTCCTTTTGACTATGATTGTCCTCTGCAAAATCAGTTTGCCTTAGTAAAGGGTCCGAACAGGACCGAAAGTACTCAGCTATCTCGCTTTTTCATTTTTTTTTTTCCTTTGTGGCAAAAAAACTTTATTTACACATAGCATCACGTTTTATATACTTCGTGATAAAAGTTATTCAAAAATATATATATATATATATAAATATATATATATATATATATATATATATATATATATATATATATATATATATAGATAATATAGATGGAAAAAAGGAACACATATCAAGCTCCTGCAAAAAAAAATAGAAAATGAAATTTATATAAATCAAGAAATTAAAGCAAATTTGCCTCCCTCTCAGTGAAAAAGAAGGCGTGATTGACCTGCAGCTTACTTGGGCCCGTGCTAAAGTCTACGGTCAAATAGCGCGTTGATTCACCCACGATAATTAAAATATGTACTTTATATTTTATAAGAAATCATTTTTCTGTATTGTTTAACATGCACGTTATTTATTCTTTAATTTTTCATTCTGATAAAAAAAATCATAAATATCCTACCCTAAAATTCCTGCATCTCTAGCTCAACGCAAAACACCTTTTTCGGACTTCTTTAGCCTTTTTCATAGACCTTTCCCATACCCCAAACATGAACAAAAACAAAAACAAGACGTATTTTGTGGGCTTATTCCCAGACTAATCGAAAAAAAGGACAAAATGAAACAGATTTCCAAGAACCTTCAAAAAACGAAAATCAAAAAATGTCACCTCAGTTATTCCCCTCAACTACGGAAGAACATGTAATTCGATTGGCAAACTCTCTCTGAGAGGAAACGTTTGAGGAAAACGTTTTTGAAAATTTCAGGATATTCGTCTTTACCTGTTGACTACCTTGGATTCTAACCACAGATTAGAAAAAAAGGTTGACTCTCTTTTTCCTCCTGGCTATTGTCATAAATACTCTTGTATATCTAAGTTATATCTTCCGAATGAAGTACATTTTAAAAATATATACTTCATTCAAAAGATGTTTTTAGTTTACGATTTATAGAAGTAAATATTAAGTTTTCTTTTCAATCTCATGTCCTGTTTGATTAAAATGACAGTTTCTGTAACAGAGATTATTATATAATTCAACAGAAGAGAATGAATAAAGATTGACAATGATACCTTGCAAATTTTATCTTACGTTTATTCAAATATGTTATAGATTTAAGTAAAATTACTTATATAACTATATAAACAATATATATATATATATATATATATATATATATATAATATATATATATATATATATATATATATATATATATATGTATGTGTGTTAATTTTAAACTAAAATACAAATAAATATATCATCGCAAGATCCGACCGTGATAATATCAACCAGTTCCTGGAAATATGAAAATGTCCCAATATTGAAACTCTTAATCATTTTGACTGAATTATGACACATCCCATT
>NC_087208.1:46570612-46594078 GCF_015104395.2 Macrobrachium nipponense | reverse complement strand
TAAAAGACAAGATAAAAAAAATAAAAACTAGTTATTCAGAACAACCATCAAGAAAGAAAGGAAGGAAACCCCAGTCTAACTTCGCCTCCTCACTAAGGACCACCATTATCACAGGTCTCCTGGATTTCCATTCTGTTCCGCACTGTGCTGCCTATAATAGCGTGACTCATTCCAACAGACTTCTACGCAAAGTTAAATAACCTAATAGACAATAGTGCATGGAATAATCTTGAGCAACAAGACAAAGTTTTTAAACTTATCTAACACCCCCCTTATACTGTAAATCAACATTTAGTTTTAAATTTAGGCTTATCCTTTGCCCTTATGCCAGACCGCAAAAACAACCTAGACTTCATAGTGGCTTTGATAAATTCATATCTGACAAAAACTACAACCGTGAAGAGATATGTCTAAAAGGAGTGTTACTAAATGCTTTAACTGACTTACATAAGAAATATCCTGTTCGCCCACAGATTCATAATAGCCATCCACTCGCTAAAAAGTTAGATGTTATAATAAGTGATCCGACAAAGACGGCAAAATCGTAATCATGGACAAAGACTTCTACCTTGACAAAATAAATCAACCAGCTCATTAGCGACACAAACACATACGAAAAACTGACGAAAAATCCCCTCCAAAACGTTCCCACAGAATCTTTAATCCCTAAATTACCCTATTTTTATGGTTGGCCCTTCCCAAAAACTCACAAAGGACAATCTTCCATTCAGACCCATCGTTTCATGATCCGGTGCTTTCAATTACAAAATTTCTAAATGGTTAGCTGGCCTCCTTTCCCCCTTTTTTAGGCAATTTTTTCTTTTTTCCCAAGTGCCACAAGTTCAAACCTTAAAGATTCGGGAAGATTTTTTTGTCACAAACTTCAAATTCAGAGAAGCACATAGTACCACTTCACAACATAAAACTTTTAAGCCTTGATGTAGATTCCCTGTTCACTAAAGTACCAGTACAGGACGTTTTCTTCAGTTTTTAAGGGTGGGTAAAAATTATCCCCCTATTCAGATCATTTCCCATTGGCGCTTGACAAAATAATAAAGCTAGTTGAATTATGTGCATCTAATAACGTATTTTCATTCGGGAATCATTCTACAAGCAAAAATTCGGGTGTAGTATGGGTAGTCCTTTAAGTCCTGTTCTAGCCAATCTGTACATGGAATACTTTGAAACTACAGTAATAAATGCAATAAAACCCAAAACATGCTGTGGATGAGATACGTGGATGATATCCTAACATTTTTGGGATAATAGGTGGGGCAATTTCAATGAATTCCTCTCGAAATTAAACACATTAGTGCCCAGCATCAAATTTAAAGTTGAATGGGAAACAGACAACAAAATTCCTTTTCTTGATGTTTTAATAATCAGAGATACGACAGAATACAAATTTACCATATACAGAAAACCAACGTTCTCACTTTCATACATTCACTACTTTAGCTATCATGACATTTCTATCAAAATAGGTGTAGCTAGTAACTTGTTCTTAAGAGCCTTACGAATTTGTTCCCCAGAATTCCTGGAAAAAGAATTTGAACTAATTCGCAAGCAACTTTCGTTCTTTAAAATATCCTGACCATATTAATTGAGAAAGCAATTCACAAAGCTAACGTAATTTTCTACCGACCCCCTAAAGACAAGACCAGAGACACACCCAACAATAAAATAATAATTCCCCACCTGGACACGATTAAGAGAATAACCAACCCCCTCGGAAAATCGAACCCTTTTGTATTTACTTACCCAAACACCCTAGCCAAATCCCTGATTAACGTCCAACAAATACTCTCAAAGGACTCTGGGGTATACTAAATCCCATCTCCAAAGGACTCTGGGGTATACGAAATCCCATGCCAGGACTGTGACCAATCTTACATCGGATTTACAGGTAAATCCCTTCCCCAGAGATTAATACAACAACACAAACGGTCAGTTAGGTATGGACAACAGAACTCGGCTATTTTCAACCATATAAATGAACATAACCATAGAATAAACTGGAAATTTGGTCCACGTGTAATTTATAGCAGCAACTGCCGGTACAAGAGTCAAATGATGGAATCGGCCTTAATAAAAGAGAGGCAGGTAATGAACATCTCAAAAGGAGGATGGATTTCGGACACGATCGACAACGTCTTCATTCAACCAACCCTTAAGAAGATTAAAGGAAGATTATCAGCGGGGGTGACTTAAAATGGCTTGTTTGTGGATGGACCTCTTGGTATAAATACCACCTTTTCTGTAAACTTTTCTCATTCATCTACCTGAAGAGGGAGACAGCAGTCTCTGAAATATAGTACTTTTTCTCTATTTTGGTGTTTTTATGGGCTCCTTTTATTAGATGGAACTCTGTTGTTACAGAACATTTTTACCAGTCATATATATATATATATATATATATATATATATATATATATATATATATATATATTATATATATATATATATATATATATATATATATATATATATATGTATATGCATATATATATATATATATATATATATATATATATATATATATATATATATATATATATATATATATATATATATATATATATTTGTCATTACATACATAACAGAAGCACAGGGTAATATCGAAACAATGAACCAATACAATTTCCAAATATTGCAAGAAGGAAGTTGATGAATCACCAGCTCTCAATTATAGATGAGTCCTTTCAATAATGTTTCTGGAGAACGGCATCAAACACGTCAATATTGACGAGATCGATCCACTGGGCGAGGAGCAAACAAGAAGTCATTCTTCAGTGCTGTTGTGCAATGCATTTGTCAGTGTCTTATGTTAGGTAGACAGTGCAGGGTAAATTCCTTGCCTGAAGAAACCTTTTAAACAATTTGAAACGAGGCAGACTTGAGTCCTCATGGCTACTAAGGAAACCGTGTCTATTGATCACCTGACCTTACCCTTACAGTTAATGGGACTATTTCCCTACTACTGGGACAACAATCTACAGTTCAGAATTGCCTTTTCAGTCAAGTACTGCCTGTGGTCAGTGTTTGTGGCAGTCATGTCTTTCCTGCTGCCATATGGTGCCTACACCTCTGTATCACGCCAGAGCTACCGGAACATAGGGAAAATCGCGTTCAACACCACATGCTACATTGTGCCCACCTCTCAGGTGTTCATAGGGATTGTCATGTGCATTAAAAGTGTCCGGTTAGCCTCTCTCCTCAAGGCCCAGAAGCGAAGGGTATTTCTGGTGTATTCCAAGGATCAGTCTGGAATCCCCTGGAGAGTTGCCCTTGTCTTCTTAGCTCCACATCTGGGACTCCTTGCGCAAGCGGTCACGTTGATCATGATCCGCCGTGATGAACTGTACGTTCCAGAAGAGCTTTTGGTGAACTGCATCAACTTTTTCTTCATCATCCGGATGAGGGTCGTCGTCACCTTGTTCAAGCAGGTGTTCTCTCTCAGCGCTGGAGAGATACTGAACTCAGCCACTGAGGTCGTTTCAGACTTATCCAAGCAGTTCAGAATCTATAAGACTGATTTTCATCGCTATTCCTCGTCTCCTTGTTCAGGGGACTCTGATTGTCTCCTTACTCTTGAGTATAAGATCTGTCAGGTAAGAATAAAGAATATATTTATAAGGAGGTTTGATACTGAAATTGGTATTATTATTATTATTATTATTATTATTATTATTATTATTATTATTATTATTATTATTATTTTATTATATATTATTTATATTTTGGTCTATTACAGTCCTCTAATTTGACTGGGTGTTATTTATAGTGTGGGCTTCCAGGTTGCATACTGCCTCCTTAGGAGTCCATCACTTTTCTTACTATGTGTGCCGTTTCTAAGATCACACCCTCCTGCATGAGTCCTGGAGCTACTTCACCTCTAGCTTTTCCAGATTCCTTTTCAGGGATCTTGGGATCGTGCCTAGAGTTCCTGTGATTATGGGTATAATTTCCACTGGCATATCCAATATCCTTCTTATTTCTATTTTCAGGTCTTGATACTTATCCATTTTATTCCTTTCATTCTCTTCAACTCTGGTGCCCCATGGTATTGCGACATCAGTGAGTGATACTTTCTTCTTGATTTTGTTAATCAACGTCATGTCTGGTCTATTTGCACCTGTCACCCTATCTGTTCTGATACCATAGTCCCAGAGGATCTTTGCGTGATCATTTTCTATCACTCCCTCAGGTTGCTGCTTGTACCACTTATTACTGCAAGGTAGGTGGTGATTCTTGCACAGGCTCCAGTGGAGGGCTTTTGCCACTGAATCATGCCTCTTTTTATACTGGTTCTGTGCAAGTACCAGACATTCGCTTGCTATATGGTGTATGGTCTCATTTTACGTATTGCACTTCCTACATATCCGAGAGATATTTCAATCTATCATTCTTTGAATATATCTGGTTCTTAGGGCTTGATCTTGTGCCGCTGTTATCATTCCTTCAGTTTCCTTCTTTAGCTCACCCCTTAGTAGCCATTGCGACGTGTCATCGCTGGCTAGTTCTTTAGTCTGTCTCATGTATTGTCCGTGCATTGGTTTGTTGTGCCAGTCCTCTGTTCTGTTTATCATTCTCCTGTCTCTATATTTCTGAGTCTTCATCTACTTTTATTAGTCCTAATTCCCATGCACTCTTGAGCCACTTGTCTTCACTGGTTTTCAGATATTGCCTCATTGCTCTGCTCTCGATGTTGACGCAGTCCTCTTTACTTAGTAGTCCCCTCACATCTTCCTTTCGTGTTATGTGTATTCTGTCCGTATTTTCTCTTGGGTGTAGTGCTTTGAGTATTGTCATATGTTTCCTCGTTTTCTGGTCTATGCTGGGAAGTTCTGTCTTTGTCCACTCCACTATTCCTGCACTGTATCTGATTACTGGCACTGCCCATGTGGTTATGGCTTTTATCATATTTCCGGTGTTGAGTTTTGACTTGAGTATATACTCTTTCCTGATCGTGTCCTTCATCTCTTGGTGTTTTATATCCCTTCTTTCCATTAATCCCAGGTATTTGTATCCTGGTTCATCTATGTGTTTGATCTTGTTACTTTGCCCTTTTGTATGTTGACTAAGGCACATTATTCTATTCCAAACTCCATCCTGATGTCCCCAGATACACCCTTACAGTCTGGATTATGGTGTCTATTTCCTTGATGCCCTTACCATACAGCTTGATGTCGTCCATGAACATCAGATGGTTATAATTCTGTTGCCTCTTTCCTTGAGTTGGATCCCAGCATCCATCTTCTGCAGTACTTTTGTCATGGGAATCATGGCTACTACGAAGAGTAGTGGGGACAGTGAGTCACCCTGGAAGATCCCTCTCCTGTTATTAACCTCTGCTAGTTTTATTCCGGAGCTTGTAAGTATAGTATTCTAGTTGCACATTGTATTTTTGAGGAAGCTGATGGTGTTTTACTCTGCCCCATATATTTTCAGGCATTCTATAGCCATGTGTGTGGTATCATGTCGAAGGCTTTCTTATAGTCTATCCATGTCATGCTTAGGTTGGTTTTCCTTCTCCTACTGTTCTATTCTGTTATGTCCTCTAGGTAGTTGTATAGCCTTTCACTGATGATACCTGTTAGTAACTTCCACATTATTGGTAGGCAGGTGATAGGCCTGTAGTTACTGACTATATTTCCCTTACTCTTGTCTTTCTGTACTAAGATGTTCTTTCTGTTGTCATCCATTTGGTCGCATGGTGATTTGTGATACAATGCTGGAGGTGTTCTGCTATTCGTGGGTGTAAAGCCTTGAAGTTTTTGAGCCAGTATCCATGGACTTCATTGGAACTTGGGGCTTTCCAGTTGGGCATTGTCTTTAGTTGGTGTCTGATTGCGTCTGCCCTGATCTCTGTGAATCTTTTTTTTATTCTCTTTTTTTTCTTCCTTAACTTCCTGGAGCCATGTTACATGTTTGTTGTGTGATACTGGATTGCTCCATATGTTTTCCCAGAGTCTCTTACTTGGTTCAACTTCAGGAATTTCTTGATGGTTGTCTTCCCCTCATAGTTGGCTGTATAGTCTTTTCTGGTTAGTTCCGAATAGTTTGTTCTGTTGGTATCCCTTATTCCTGTTCATGTACTGTTGGATCTTATGTGCTTTGGCCTTTAGCCTTTGTTTTACATCTTCTATTGTGTTGTTTAGTCCCCTCTCTTGTACTTTGTATTTCTCGTTGAGATCCTCCCTTGTTTTCTTGCTTTTTAGCCTTTTGTCTGCCAACTCTTTCAGTTTAATCAAGTTAGACCTCATTGATATTGGTGGTGTGTATTATTCCCATTATTTCATTGACCTCACTTGTTTTCTCCCTTAATTTCATGGTGCTGTAGGCTTTCATGGATCTTTGTTCTCTCTGTATCTGGCTTCATCCATTGTCTGATCTTTTATACCCATTCTGTCCTCTCTGTTACTTCGTCGGTGTTTCTTCGTGTGTCGTTGTTTGATACCTCATCATCCCTGTCGTCTTCTGTGGCTACGTCTCTCAGTTCGTCTCCTTGTAATTTGTTGTTATGAGTCATTTCCCTTTCCAGTTCTTCTCTTTCTGTTGGGGAGAGCCAGTTCTTTTTCTTTATGTTCCTTACTTGGTCTGCCAGCCTCTGCTCTCTTTGGGGGGTTATTCCTCTCATTTCAGATGTTGACCAACCTTTTCTATATCCTCTCTCCGTCGGGTTTCTTCTGATGTAGCATCTCCATATTTCCTTACTTTCTCCTCTTGTCCATATCTCCCTCTGGTTGCTTCTTTAGCTCCAGTCTCTGGTTGTTGGTTACTGTCATTGTGGTGGTCAGTTGCTGGATGATGACCTCCAAGTACCTGACCATCTTCCCCTTCAACTGGGCTGAATACTTGCTGCCGGACGAAGCTCCTCTGTTGCCAGAGGTTCCATTTACGTCGTTGTCGTTTAATTTTTCATATCTTTCAATCATTTCTAAGTTTTGCTATTTAGCCTATAGTTGGACCCTACCCCATCAGGAATAGGTACTCATTTACAGCTGAGTAGACTGAGGAAATTATGGTAAAGATCCTTTCCCATGGAATCAACGCCAAGGAGAGCTGTCACCCATCCAACGACTGACCAGCCCCAATGTTGCTTAACCAGTCCATTGACAACGTAACCCTATTATTATTATTATTATTATTATTATTATTATTATTATTATTATTATTATTATTATTATTATTATTATTATTATTATTTGCTGGAAGAAGACCGTCATTAATAAAGGTTTTATTGAAAATAATGGCTATTTCAGCCATGTTTATTTTGTGTAGAAGTTTCTCTATTCTTCTTATTACTATTTTTCTTCTGTACTCAAATTAGCCATCAAAACGCCATATGGGGGATTCATGTAAAAAACGTGGCATTTGTAAAAATATTCAATTTGACGAATATAAGAGGATCTCGGAACCCTACTCTTTCGAGGTAATGACAGCCCTTTGCATGCATTTCATTCCTACAGAAGGAGCTTGCTTAAGGATTCCATATTCTTCTTCGAGGAGGTCCTTCATACCTTTATATCTCCCTCCTTCCTTCCCATTTGCAGAAAGATATCCTACAAGAGTCCTACAGAATGGTTTTGTATCCTTCTTCTTCTAGGCCTTTACAACCACTTATATGTGCCTCCTGGCATTTGTAAAAATATTCAATTTGACCAATATAAGAGGATCTGGGAACCCTACTCTTTCGAGGTAATGACAGCCCTTTGCATGCATTTCATTCGTACAGAAGGAGCTTGCTTAAGGATTCCATATTCTTCTTTGAGGAGGTCCTTCATACCTTTATATCTCCCTCCTTCCTTCCCATTTGCAGAAAGATATCCTACAAGAGTCCTACAGAATGGTGTTGTATCCTTCTTCTTCTAGGCCTTTACAACCACTTATATGTGCCTCCTTCATCACCATTGCAGAAAGGTATCCTACAAGATTTTGTACCCATCTTGTTCGATGTCCTTGTCCTTACAGTCTATTATATCTCCTTCCTTCCTTCTTTCCTTCATGCCTTCCCTTTGTAGAGAGAGATCCTGCTAATGGACTTATTTAAGGATTTTGCCTACTTCTCCTTGAAGTTCCTTGCAGCCCCTTTACATCAGTTTTCTTCCTTCCCTTTGCAGATAGAGATCCTGATCAAGGACTTCGCGTCCTTCTTCTTCGAAGCCATAACCCTGTACCTCTTGACAGCCCTGATTGCTCTGGTCTGCGCCTCCTTCGCGGTCTTCAGCAGGAACTGGGCCTATGGTGGTAGCCAAATAATAACCTTCGGGGCGCTGATAGTGATCGTCTACCTGTGTCACGTGGGGCATGACTTCGAAGGCAAGGTCAGTTTTTATATTTTAGGGTTGTTACAGACACCAGGTCCGCTACAGGTTCTATATTATTATAACCAAAAAGGATTCAACACCAACAGTTGAAACTCAGGATACGAATATAGAAAGAAACTCAAACAGAACAGAAGTTTTTTACAAGCTCACTAACAAAGATAAATGCAGAATGGTTTCTCCTATTTACATAACAAAATGAAATCTTACAATATGTGAACTGGGGAAAGAGTGCTGCAATGAAATACTTGCTGGCCAGTTTTGCAGCGGTCAAAATCAGTGCTCGAAGCGAGGCCTCCTCAAACAAGGACTGTAGAAACTTCAGACGGCTTCTTGACTCCGTACTGCAGAAAGAAATGTCTTAGTCCTGATACTCAAAGGGCAGGTTACTCTTCAAAACTACTTGTAGGACGTTTCTTCTATGAAGGGTTGCTCAACATTGGAATCTCTCTCTCTCTCTCTCTCTCCGACTATGGACGACTTAACTCGTTTTTTATCACACTCTCTCGTGCGTATTCTTCCTCTTTTATCCTTAGTCTCTTCCTTCTTCTCTTATCTCTCTCTGATGATCTGATTTTCACTACTTCCTCAGTCATATATATATATATATATATATATATATAATATATATATATATATATATATATATATATATATATATATATATATATATATATATATATGGTGATCTGGGTGCGGGACTCAAAAGGGCGGAGCCTACCAGCGAACGTCATCGTTTCCCGAGTTGACAGGAAATTTTTAGAAGGATCTAGGCGAAAAGTTACATCATAATACCATAACATACCTGGGGATTCTCGAACAATCATGAAAACAGGCGCCTCCAACACGTGCGCAAATGCCTCCTTGCTGCAGACCTACTCGAAGAAGATGCATTTTTCCTTTCCTTTATATATAATTCTTCACTACAGAGCGATTACTATGACAAGGGTCTTCCCCAGGAGATGGAAAATCACTGGCTCTGAGTCATGATCAGTTACTGCTACTGCAGTGTGGGTCTTTAGTGGTGGGATGTTAAAAACAATGTTCTTTGGAAGCTTGAATTTCAAGTCAATGACCCATTTGGTGGGTTTGTTCCAAGTGAATAGGTTTCATCTACTGAAATAATAATAATAATAATAATAATAATAATAATAATATAATATTATTATTATTATTATTATTATTATTATTATTATTATTATTATTGTTATTATTATTGTTATTATTATTATTATTATTATTATTATTATTATTATTATTATTATTATTAGCTGTTTCAACGCATTCGACACGCACAGGCAGTCATCTATGAGAGTATACAGTAAAGTGAATTAAGATACGTTTTACAAGTATTTATAGCAGGCAAGGTCGTGTACAATCGGTGGGCGGGTCGGTGAGCAGGGATTTTAATTGGTCGTTGGATGGTAACGAAATCTATCCCTGAGGCGTTGAGATCTACGTGGTCTGGCTGGAGTTATTAGCGTGGGTTGGGTGTTGGTTGGGGTACCCTCCTCTTGGGCGGCAGGTACTGCAAGCTGTCCAGGTGACATATCTTCCGCTCGTTCTCTCCCACTTTCTTTCTCTCTCTTCTCGACACCTTCATAAGAGTCGACAGAGAAGAGGACCTTGAAATTTTAAGAAAAACTTTCGAAGAATGCTCCGTCCTCCACTTCACGTGTGAACGCAGCGTTGACGGTGCCCTACCCTTCCTGGACGTTCGGGTACAGCAGACCCCTACGGGATACACCACCACGGTTTATAAGAAACCCACAAACCCTGGTCTATGCCTTAATGGGTCCAACGAGTGCCCAGATAGGTATAAAAGGTCTGTGGTAGATGCCTTCATCCGCAGCGCCCTTACACACTGTTCCACATGGAGAGAAACCATCAGGGGGATCGACATGTCAGAACAGGTCCTTATCAACAAGAACTTTTCCAATCGCGTGATCAAACGCCAAACGAGGGACTCCATAAATAAATGGCACCAGGAAAGAACGACCGAAACTAACGACCAAAGTGGAGCTATAAGAATATTTTATAAAAATTATATGCACCACAAATATTTGGAAGATGAAAAGGCTATAAGGAAAATAATCAGTGAAAATGTCTCCCCCACTGCAGAAAGTGATAAAATTAGCCTCATAATTTATTACAAAAACATGAAAACCAGCCAGCTGCTTCTTAGAAATAACCCGGAACCCCCAGAAACGTCTTTGAAGAGAAGTGTCATATACGAATTCACGATGCCCGGTGGATGGATGCCACCATTCTTATATCGGGATGAAAACCACCAGACTCTCCAAGCGTCTCTCCTGCCACCTTCAAGAAGGGGCCATTTTCATTCACTACAGAGAAAAGCATAACAGAAGACCAGAAAGAGCTGAACTTATAACGAACATAGAAATTATTGACCATGCACCGGACCGGAAACGCCTACGTTATCTTGAAGCATTACATATTAGAGAAAAAACCGACTATCAACATAGTAAAAGAAACAGAATTTCTTCCTACCATCATAAGAAATAGCTCAAGAAACCAACTGACTTCGTATACCGCTGCAAGAGAGAGAGGAGAGATTGAGGGGGGAGAGAGAGAAAGAAGGAGAGAGAGAGAGAGAGAGAGAGAGAGAGAGAGAGAGAGAGGAATAAGCAGAGAGAGAAAGAGAGAGAGAGAGAACAAGCAGAGTGAGAAAGAGAGAGAGTGAGAGGGAGCGAACTGGAAAGAGAGAGAGAGAGAGACAGAGAGAGAGAGAGAGAGACTCAGAGAGCGAGAGAGAAAGAGAGAGAGTAAGAGAGAGAAAAAGCGAGAGAGAACAAGCGGAAGATATGTCACCTGGACAGCTTGCAGTACCTGCCGACCAGGAGGTGGGTACCCCAACCAATACCCAACCCACGCTAATAACTCCGGCCAGACCACGTAGATCTCAACGCCTCAGGGATAGATTTCGTTACCATCCAACGACCAATTAAAATCCCTGCTCACCGACCCGCCCACCGATTGTACACGACCTTGCCTGCTATAAATACTTGTAAAACGTATCTTAATTCACTTTACTCTATACTCTCATAGAAGACTGCCTGTGTGCTGTCGACACGTTAGACTAATAAACCTAAGACAAATTAAATCTTTAACATGTCCTTAGGAAACCTAATACACCAGCTACATGGTGAAGAGAAAAAGATAATAAGAAGAATTGAGAAGATTCTATATAAATTAAATGCCGTTGAAACAGCTATAGTATTCAATGCTACTGCCCTCAGAGAAGGCCTCCTTCCTAATATTATTATTATTATTATTATTGTTATTATTATTATTATTATTATTATTATTATTATTATTATTATTATTATTAGTATTATTATTACTATTATTATTGTTACCATTATTATTATTATTATTTTATTATTCTAATCAATATAAAAAAATTTAAAAAGTTAGTGTATAATAAGAAACACTTTATAAGAACTTTCAAACCCTTATTTAGAAACATTGTATCTCCTCGTGATAGAGTTTTTTCTTTGATAATAATAATAATAATAATAATAATAATAATAGTAATAATAATAATAATAATAATAATAATAATAATAATAATAATAATAATAATAATAATAATAATAATAATAATAATAATAATAATAATAATAAGTCCAATTTCCCCCTTGTGAAATATTAACTATAGATTGGCCTCATGTAAACCTTGAAATTTAAGCTACAAAATGACTAATGAGGTATAATGATAATTCGGGAGTTTAACAGACGAAAAAAAATACAATAAACCTGACTGTAAGAATAAAGCAAGCAAAAATTTCAGTCGTATCACTTTACGAATTGACTGAGGGTGAATGCCAAAATCAGGAATAGGCTATGAGTCATAACTGCAAATCCGTTATGTATAAATAAATGAATTAATAAACAAATAAATATTTTTAAATATCTAAATAAACGAATAAACAAATAAATATTTTTAAATATCTAAATAAATAAATAAATAAAGAAGTAAATATTTTTAACTATCTAAATAAATGAATTAATAAGTAAATAAATAAATAAATAAATAAATGTTTGTTCCGCTGATAATTTTGTATAGAACCTCTTACAATCAGTTTTTCAGAATACCATGTTCTTAAAACCCGTATTTGCTAACACGTTGTGGAATCCATATAGTGCAACAGATCAATCTTTATTTCAGTTCATTTATTATTTCTTATTATGATCTCTGGTCAACGAGGTCCAAGAGAATCACTGTTTACAACTATTTATTTACAACTATAAATAAGATTAACAATTTACTCATACTTGAATATTTGAAATCAAAACGAAAACTCATTCTTGATTAATGATATGTCGTTGAAATATACTTAAGCTTTATTTATTTATTTATTTATTTTCTGTTACATTTCTTGCACGAATCAGATCAGCAAAGCAACAGAAATTCTGAAATTGTTCAAGAGCACAGTGGCGAATCCAACTATAAAAGAACAGGTGAGTTTTACAATGATTTCTGGTAGGATGTAGAAATTTCATAAAATAATATCGAAGAGAGTGGTGATTTATTTTACCTCTCTGACTAATGAGAGAGAGAGAGAGAGAGAGAGAGAGAGAGAGAGAGAGAGAGAGAGAGAGAGAGAGAGACAGGCAACTGTAACTGTCCGAGTAGACTTCATAGTAATCCTCCAGTCAAAATTATTATCATTATTACTGTTATTATTGTTATCATTATTATTACTATTATTAGAGAGAGAGAGAGAGAGAGAGAGAGAGAGAGAGAGGCACCTATGTTCGAGTAGAGTTCTTAGCATTCATCTAGTTCTAATTATTATTATTATTATTATTTTTTTTTTTTGCTCTATCACAGTCCTCCAATTCGACTGGATGGTATTTATAGTGTGGGGTTCCAGGTTGCATCCTGCCTCCTTAGGAGTCCATCACTTTTCTTACTATGTGTGCCGTTTCTAGGATCACACTCTTCTGCATGAGTCCTGGAGCTACTTCAGCCTCTAGTTTTTCTAGATTCCTTTCCAGGGATCTTGGATCTGCCTAGTGCTCCTATGATTATGGGTACGATTTCCACTGGCATATCCCATATCCTTCTTATTTCTATTTTCAGATCTTGATACTTATCCATTTTTTCCCTCTCTTTCTCTTCAACTCTGGTGTCCCATGGTATTGCGACATCAATGAGTGATACTTTCTTCTTGCACGTATCACCCTATCTGTTGTGATACCATAGTCCCAGATTACCTTTGCCTGATCGTTTTCTATCACTCCCTCAGGTTGGTGCTCGTACCACTTATTACTGCAAGGTAGCTGATGTTTCTTACACAGCCTCCAGTGAAAGGCTTTTGCCACTGAATCGTGCCTCTTTTTGTACTGGTTCTGTGCAAGTGCCGGACATTCGCTTGCTATGTGGTTTATGGTTTCATTTTTCATATTGCACTTCCTACATATGGGAGAGATGTTATCTCCGTCTATCGTTCTTTGAATATATCTGGTTCTTAGGGCCTGATCTTGTGCCGCTGTTATCATTCCTTAAGTTTCCGTCTTGAGCTCTCTTCTCTCTAGCCATTACCATGTGTCATCGCTGGCTAGTTCTTTAGTCTGTCTCATGTATTGTCCGTGCATTGGTTTGTTGCGCCAGTCCTCTGTTCTGTTTGTCATTCTTCTGTCTCTGTATATTTCTGGGTCTTCGTCTACTTTTATTAGTCCTTCTTCCCATGCACTCTTCAGCTACTCGTCTTCACTGGTTTTCAGATATTGCCCCAGTGCTCTGTTCTCAATGTTGACGCAGTCCTCCTGTCCGTATTTGCTCTTGGGAGTAGTGCTTTGTGTATTGTCATATGTTTCCTGGTTTTCTGATCTATGCTGCAGAGTCTGCTTTCGTCCATTCCACTATTCCTGCGCTGTATCTGATTACTGGCACTGTCCATGTGTTTATGGCTTTTATCATATTTCCGGCGTTGAGTTTTGACTTTAGTATCGCATTGAGTCTCTGCATATATTCTTTCTTGATCGTGTCCTTCATCTCTTGGTGTTTTATATCACCTCCTTCCATTATTCCCAGGTATTTATATCAGTCTCATCTATGTGTTTGATGTTGCTCCCATCTGGTATCTTTATCCCTTCAGTTCTCGTTACTTTGCCTTTTTGTATGTTGACTAAGGCGCATTTTTCAATTCCAAACTCCATCCAGATGTCCCCAGGTACAATCCTTACAGTCTGGATTAGGGTATCTGTTTCCTTGATGCTCTTACCATACAGCTTGATGTCATTATTATTATTATTATTATTATTATTATTATTATTATATTATTATTATTATTATTATTATTATTATTATTATTATTATTATTATAGCTTAATAATTAATTAATAGCAACTAACGCCTATGAAACATCCCAGATTAGTTAGCTTAAACAACAGTAAATTTTAAGCTTATTGGTTAAGTTTTAAGTCTTAAGATCTTTTTCAAGTATTTTCTTACAGGTGTCTTTTAAATATCAGTTTATTGACCTATGTGTGCGTGTATATGTGTATATGTGCATGTGTGAACGAGTGTGTATACGTAGATGCGACCACAATAAATACCTAATGTACCCAACAGTCATGATGTTACAAATTTTCTATTTTAAGAGTCTTCTAAACAGATTATTCCTCAACAGGTGATAAGTGTCCTTATGACTCTTGACTCTCTCAAGAAATTCGACATGTGCGGATGGTACAACCTTAATTATAGCACCCTTGTGTCAGTGAGTACTTTCAACACTTCAGGAACTTCATTCAAACATGTCTGAGTCATATTTCTGAAAATAGCTTGCCTTATATATGCAGCCCTTAATACAAACTTCCAAAGATACAGATTTCTATTTCTGCTTGATATGTGGTATGCACAAACTTTATTTCATGTAGTTGATTGACACTTTATCAGGGCAAGATTTAAGTTTCTTGCTTATTATAAATTTTATTTTATTTACAAAGACCAAACGGTCTTGATAAAAAAAAAAAAAATTATTACCACAGTGCTGTATGGCATAAGTTACCTATAGTTCCTAGTGCCTAGGATAACTTTGTTGGACTTACAAGAACATTCAGCTTTCAAAGAAGAGGACCACCTATATACAGAAACTACAGTTATGGACAATTTCAGCTTACAAACAACCTTTTATCTGTATGTACTGGACACCATACATACAGAAACTGTAATTGTAGACAAATTCAACTTACAAACAAGCTCTTGTCTGTATATAGCGGACCTTCTATATACAGAAACTAATTATGAACGAATCCAGCTAAAAAATAAGCTCTTGTCTGTATGTAGAGGACCTCCTATATACATAAACTGTAATTGTGGACAAATTGAACTAACATATCAGCTTTTGCCTGTATATAGTGGACCTCCTATGATCAGAAACTGTAATTATGAACCTCCTGCGTACAGAAAGTAATTATGGACAAATTCAGCTAACAAACAAGGTCTTGTCCGTATGTAGAGGACTACCTGTATAAGCAAAGAAACTGTAACTTTAGAAACTATGATCTTTGTTTTTCTACTTCTTTCAGTGCCTGAGCTGCGTAACAACATACCTCGTAATCCTGCTGCAGGTAGGATGGAAAAACGTTGAAGAGTTTGGAAGGGAATCGAACGACACTAGGCCGTGAATTCACTGAGTGCACAATTCAACTACATGTGAACTGGGATTTAAGAGATTAATCATATTACATTTTTAAAATGGGGTTTCTTCAGATTTGCTGAAAGAGAGAGAAACAGCCTCTATCATTGTATGTGATTTAATGTAGAATTTTGCTTCAGTGTTCTACTCCTGAAAAGTTATGTTAGAATGAGTTCGAATGAGGTCATCAGCCCAGGTTGCAGCCTTGTGTTGGCTGGGAACATAATTAAACACTTTAACTGTGAGTTCGATTTGTTTTACTTATCAAGTGCATGGGACAGAATTAGTATCATTATTATTATTATCATTAGCAAACCCAAATATTCATTTACGTCTTCTTTTAATCTGTCACATTGTACAGTAGTTCGACTAATATAACTTGATAAAATGGATGCAAAAATAAAAACTGAAAAATAAAACAACACAAATATGCATAAACAAATAAAACTCATAGAATAAGGGTGTAATGGCTTTTGCTGTACAGGGGACCAAATAAATCTTGTACCAAAGTTTCTCTGTAGACTTAAAAGGACTTCATTGAAGTCATTCCACATAAACTTGATTATACGAAGAGAAACTGGAATACAGAGGTTCTTGAAAGCATATGTGGGTCATCAGTGCTCTCATTAACATAAGTGAAAAGTTTATATTGGTGTTTACTCTGACAAAGGTGAGGCCTTGGATAGATAGTGGAAGCTACCAGGCAGAACTGGTGTATGAAATGCTTCCATCAGTGCCTCTGTGGATTTGATGAACTTCTAGGGCAGCTTTTATTAACATATAAACGTTTTTTATCATAAAAATGAGCAAATGAATAAAGATTGACAATGATACCTTGCATATATATATATATATATACTATATATATATATATATATATATATATATATATATATATATATATATATATATATATATATATATATCACACAAGTTCACTTGAAACTATAATACAAATAAACATCATTGCAAGACCCGACCTTGTGATAATACCAACCATTTAAAATACGATATCAGGAACCGACGCGTGAATATACAGATGAATGACTTCGTTGCATTTATGATCGTTGCTGGGAATTTCTTTCAACTGGAATTCCTGAAGGAGAAAGAATTGAACTATGATTTTGGGACGATGATCTCTCTCTCTCTCTCTCTCTCTCTCTCTCTCTCTCTCTCTCTCCAGGATAATCTTTGGAAGGGAGAAATCCAGAAGTGTCCCTAGATTTCGTCGTCATAGATTCTCAAGGTGGTTATTCCTCCACTTGAGGTATATCTTCATACATACTTGAGGAAAAGCTCAGGCATGTCGACCTAACACTCGAGAGACACTCGTGAATAGATTATATTCTTCTATATATATATATATATATATATATATATATATATATATATATATATATATCTATATATATATTCATTACAAGCATAACAGGAAAGAATAACATCGAAGCAATGAACCAGAACAAATTCTAAATTTAGCAAGACGGAAGTTGACGAATCACCAGTTCTCAATTATAGATGAGTCCTTCCAATAATTGTTCTGAAGGATGGAATCAAACACGTCAATATTGACGAGATCGATCCACTGGGCGTGGAGCAAACAGGAAGTCATTCGTCAGTGTCGTTGAGCAATGCGTTTCTCAGTGTTTTCTCTATCCAGGTAGACAGTGCAGGGTGAATTCAGTGACTAAGGAAACCGCTGACTTTGAGGAAAGGAAACCCACAAGAAGCCACTGGCCAGTGTCTTACAGTGTCTTTTGTACCCAGGTAGACAGTGCAGGTTAAAGTCAATAACTCAGAAAACCTCTGAAACAATTTGAAACAAAGGGAAACTTGAGTCACCATGGCTGCTAAGGAAACAATGTCTATAGATCGCCTGATTTTACCCTTACAGTTAATGGGAGTTTTTCCCTACTCCTGGGACAGCAGTCAACAGTTCAGACTGACCTTTTCAGTGAAGTACTGCCTGTGGTCGGTGTCTGTGGCAGTCTTGTCTCTCCTGTTGCCATATGGTGCCTACACCTTTGTATCACGCCAGAGCCACCAGAACATAGGGAATATCGCGTTCAACATCACGTGCTACATCGTGCCCACCTCTCAGGTGTTCATAGGGATCGTCATGTGCCTTAAAAGCGTCCGGTTAGCCTCTATCCTCAGGGACCAGAAGCAGAGGGTGTTTCTGGTGTATTCCAGGGATCTGTCTGGAATCCCCTGGAAAGTTGCTCTCGTCTTCTTAACTCCGCATCTGGGACTCCTTGCGCAAGCGGTTGCGTTCACTCTGATCCACCGCGACGAACTGTACGTTCCAGAAGAGCTTTTGGTGAAATGCAGCAACTTCTTCTTCATAGCCCGGATGAGGGTCGTCGTCACCTTGTTTAAGCAGGCGTTCTCTCTCAGTGCCGGAGAGATACTGAACTCAGCCACTGAGGTCGTTTCAGACTTATCGAAGCAGTTCAGTGTCTGCAAGACTGATTTCCATCACTATTCCTCATCTCCTTGTTCAGGGGAGACTTGTTGTCTTCTTACTCTTGAGTATAAGATCTGTCAGGTAAGAATAAAGAATATATTTATAAGCAAGTTTGACAGTGAAGTTGGTATCATTATTATTATTTGCTGGAAGAAGACCTTCATTAATATAGGTTTTTATCGAAAATAATGACTATTTCAGTCGCGTCTATTTTGCATATAGAAGTTTCTCTGCTCTTCTTATAACTGATTTTTCTGTTGTACTCAAATTGGGTAATAAAACGCCAAATGGGGGATTCGTGTAAAAAACGTGGTATTTGTTAAGTTATATATATTATATATAAATACCACTTTTACATGAATCCCCATTTTGTGTTTTAATAGCCAATTTGAGTACAGAAGAAAAGTCAGTAATAAGTCCCCTCTCCTATACTTTGTATTTCTCATTCAGTTCCTCCCTTGTTTTCTTGCTTCTCAGCCTTTTTTCTGCCATCTCTTTCAGTTTACTCAAGTCAGATCTCATCTGTACAGTCCCTTATATCTCCTTCCTTCCTTCATTTCTTTCCCTTGCAGATAGAGATCCTGATCAAGGACTTCGCGTCCTTCTTCTTCGAGGTCATAACCCTGAATCTTCTGACAGCCCTGATTGGTCTGGTCTGCAGCATCTACGCGGTCTTCAGCGGAAACTGGGTGAACGGGGGTAGCCGAATAATAGCCATTGGGACACTGATAGTGATCGTCTACCTGTGTCACACGGGGCACCACTTCGAGGGCAAGGTCAGTTATTCTCTGGCTCTGAGTCATGATCATTCTGGGGTCTTTAGCGGTAGGAGGTTGAAACCATTGTTCTTTGGAAGCTTGAATTTCGAATCAATGGCCCCTTTGGTGGCCTTGTTTCATGTGAATAGGTTTCATCTACAAAAAAAGAAAATAATAATAATAATAATAATAATAATAATAATAATAATAATAATAATAATAATAATAATAATAATAATAATAATAATAATAATATTTTGATAGGAGACCCTCTTTAAGGCAGGGATCATCATCAGTGCCGGTATTAATCCGTAGGTGTAGTTCAATTTTGGGCTGGGGTCGTCTTAGGTTTAAGGGCTTGTATCACGTGACGTTTCGACCTTCTCGCAGGTCATCTTCGGATGAGTCGGTTGAAGAGACTATAGCATGAAAGTCTGCAGGGTGGTATTTATAGCAGCTCGGACCTAGAGTTGGATTCTCATTGGTCTGGCTGGTCTTGGGTGAAGCCGGGGATCTTGCCTCGAAGGTCTCGGGGATTCTGTCGTGCGAGTGCCATAGTAGTGTGCCTGGGGATGAATGTCAGGAATTCCGTCTGTATCAGGAGTCCTATCATCCTATGGGGGCTCCTGATTATCTGGCATTGTCGGGGGGTCGTTTCCTGCTCTCCGGGTGGCGGTGGGAAGGAGAAACGTTTCTTGGGTGATGTTTAAATTTGGTTTTCTTACCTATATGAAGGGCTTACAGGAGGCGCAGATGTTGGGGATCCGTTGTCTGGTCTATTATTTCGACATTAAGGGTAATATCGTTTCTCTTAATCTGTTTGTTATGAGCAGTCCAGGCGTGGTTGAATATGGCTCCTTCTTGGGCATGGCAGGAGATTCACTTGGAGAAACACATGGAGGTCGTACCGACGTATTTGCCAAGGGATTCTCGGATGGGGCATGTGTAACAATAGACCACACTCGTCTTCTTCAAGGAATCCTGCAGGAGTGCTTAAGGGTTGTTTCTCATCACCAGGCTGCTCGTCTTCTTTGTTTTATAACATATAATTAGCTTGATATTTTTGTCTGGGTCGGTGGGGCTGAAGTTATCCTCGACGATCTTTTTGAGGGCTTGTTCGTCCTCCTTGTACCTCCGGTGGTAGTGCCCCTTGTAGAAAAGCTTGATGGGCTCTGCAACGTAGGGGCGGGGTTCCTGGTGGTACCAGGCTTCCATATTTTTCTTTAGTGATTCATCAACAGTATGATTGGTGTGTCTGTTGTCGACGAAGACCTGGGCCACGCGCTCCAACTCACTGTGCGTGTCATTCCAGAAGGAGCAGTGTAAAAGGGCCCTCCTGACGAAGGCGCTGATGCTGGAGCGCTTATACCTCTCCCTGAGACCTTCAAGGAGAGATCCATGGCTTCGCCCAAGACCAGCCAGACCAATGAGAATCCAACTCTAGGTCCAAGCCACTATAAATACCGCCCTGCAGACTTTCTTGCTACAGTCTCTGCAACCGACTCGTCTGAAGATGACCTGCGAGAAGGTCGAAACGTCACGTGATACCAGCCCTTAAACCAAAGACGACCCCGGCCCGGAACTGAACTACACCTACCGAATAATACCGGCACTGACGACGACCCCTGTTTGATTTGGACCTGATCTCCTGTTCTAACAAAAGATTGCCTTCAGTATTTATAATTTTTTGAAAATTCCTAATATGAATATTGCCCATTTACTCAGAAACATCGTTGAGCCTGAGAAGCGAATTGTAAGGAAAATAGAAAAAAATATATATAAAATAAACTTGCTTAATTCTGCTATTATTTTTAACAGAATAATAATAATAATATTAGTGAAAATTTTCTAATTGAGCTTCAATAATAAGAATGTTAATACTTCATGTATAATTATAAACATTTATAGTAAAAGCTTTCGAACCCTTCCCTAAGAACATCGCATATGCTCTCATTATAGAGACTTTTTGCCAAATATTAATACCTAATAATAATATATCAAATTCCCCCAAGGAAAATATTAAGTACAGACTGGCCCGCATAGAAACCTTGAAATTTAAGCTACAGAATAACTAAAGAGGTATAATAAGAAATCGAGAGTCGAACAGACGAAAAGGATACTTTAAATCTCACTGTAAGAATAAAACAACCAAAAATTTCAATTAATGAATTGGCTGGAACTCAACGCAAAAATTAGGAATAGGCAGAGTCATAACTGCAAATCTATTATGAATAAATAAACAACAAATAGATAAACAAATAAATATTTTTTCCACTGGGAATTTTATTTATAAAACCTGTTATTATAACTTTTTTCAGAATATCATGTTCTTAAAATCTGCATTTCCTATTAAGTTGGGGAAGTTATATATAGCGCAATAGATCAATCATCATTTCAATTCATTCATTATTCTTCACAATGATTTGTGGTCGATGAAGTCCAGGTGAATCACTATTTACAACTATTTATTTTCTAACTACAAATATGATTCAAAATTTACTTGTACTTTCACGAACCAGATCAGCAAAGCAACAGAAGTTCTGAAATTGTTCAAGAGCACAGTGGCGAATTCAACCATTAAGGAACAGGTGAGTCATGCAATGAGAGAGAGAGAGAGAGAGAGAAGAGAGAGAGAGAGAGAGAGAGAGAGAGAGAGAGAGAGGAGAGGCAACTGTGTTCGAGTGGAGGTCTTAACATTCATCCAGTTCAAATTATTATTACTAGCAATTTACCAATCTTTACTACAAACATATTCATCTGTTGCTTCATATAAGTGATTAGGAAAGTAACTAAGTATACGGGCAGAACCAGCTCCGTTTCAGGGAATCCTTTCTCACCCCCTTCCCCTTCGAACGGGGTGGGGGTTGGGGTGGGTTGTAGGATGAAACCCCATTACAAAAAATCTTATGGGTCCCCACTATAAACCTGCCAAGTTTCATTCCCATCGGACCAGCCATCTGGCCATGATTGAATGACAGACGGACGGACAGACATGACGCCCATTATAGTATAATATTATTAATTATTATTACAGCTTGACTGAAAGGAATAAGCAATGGACACCTGAGAAACATTCTTGGTCAATTAGCTTGAACAACAATAACTTTTGAGGTTATAGGTTAACTTTTAAGAGATTACAAATGATTTTGCTTCGGTTGTCTTTCAAGCATTAGTTTAACTAAACACCAATACACCCAACAGTCTTCTAAATAGATTATTCCTCAACAGGTAACAAATGTTCAGATGGCTCTTGACTCTCTCAAGAAATTTGACATGTGCGGATGGTACAACCTTAATTACAGCACCCTTGTGTCAGTGAGTACTTTGAACATTTCAGGAACTTCATTCAAATATGTCTGAGTCATATCTCTGAAAATATCTGCCTTATATATGCAGCCCTCCACATGCAAACTTCCAAACATACAGAATCCTATTTCTGACCGACACTTTATCAGGACAGACAAGATTTAAGTTTTTTGCTTATTATAAATCATATTTTACTAACAAAGACCAGAAAGTCTTGATAAAAAGAATGTATTACCACACAATGCTGTATGCCATAAGCTAACTACAAAGCCTAGTGACTAAGGTTACTTTATTGGACTTACAAGCACATTCAGCTTGCAAACAAGCTCTTTTCTGTATATAGAGAACATCCCGTATACAGGAACTGTAATGATGGACAAATTCAGCTAACAGACAAGCTTTTGTCTGTATATAGAGTGGACCTCCTGTATACACAAACTAATTACAGGCAAATTCAGCTAACAAACAAGTTTTTGTCTGTATGTAGAGGATTACCTATATAAGCAAAGAAACTGTACCTTTGGAAACTGTAATTACTGTTGTTCCACTTCTTTCAGTGCCTGAGCTGCGTAGCAACATACCTCGTAATCCTGCTGCAGATGGGGTGGAATAACGTTGGTGAGTTTGGAAGGGAATCGAACGACTCCAGGCCGTGAATTCACTAAGTGTACAATTCATCTACTCGCGAACTGGGATTAAAGAGATTAATAAAATTATATTAAGAAAATGGGGTTTCTTCAGATTTTCTCTATCTTTGTATGCAGTATTTTGCTTCAGTGTCTTACTTCCGAAAAGTTGTGTGTTCTAATGAGTACGAATATGGTCATCAGCCCTGATTGCAGCCTCGCGTTTGCTGGGAACATTATTGAACACTTCAACTGTGAGTTCGAATTTTTTGCCTATCAAGTGCGTGAGATAGAATTATTATTATTATTAGC
>NC_087208.1:46558112-46565612 GCF_015104395.2 Macrobrachium nipponense | reverse complement strand
TTCACTAACTTCAGACTCATCACTACTGCTATTTATCTTTATATCTTTTCATATTTCAATATTTAATAAATTCAGTTTCCCAACATAATTTGCGTGAAAGATAGTTGGTAACTGGACATGTTGTGATTAATATTATTGAAGCGTTTTGTAGCTTTTCTTCATAGGTTTTCAAATTCTTATTATATTAGATATTCTAGGCAAACTTCATTTGCGTACAGGAGAATGAATAACTGAACTTAGAGAATACTGTGGTGAAAGTTATTGTGGTAGATTTAGAATATAATATTATTATATTGAAGGTGAACCTTCTTCCATTGGAACAAGCACAGCAGAGGGGCCACTGACGTGAAGTTCAAAGCTTCCAAAAAATATTATTATTATTATTATTTTTTTTTTTTTTTTTTTTTGTTTTTTTTTTTTTTTTTTTTTTTTTGCTCTATCACAGTCCTCCAATTCGACAGGGTGGTATTTATAGTGTGGGGTTCCGGGTTGCCATCCTGCCTCCTTAGGAGTCCATCACTCTTCTTACTATGTGTGCCAGTTTCTAGGATCACACTCTTCTGCATGAGTCCTGGAGCTACTTCAGCCTCTAGCTTTTCTAGATTCCTTTTCAGGGATCTTGGGATCGTGCCTAGTGCTCCTATGATTATGGGTACGATTTCCACTGGCATATCCATATCCTTCTTATTTCTATTTTTCAGATCTTGATACTTATCCAATTTTTCCCTCTCTTTCTCTTCAACTCTGGTGTCCCATGGTATTGCGACATCAATGAGTGATACTTTCTTCTTGACCTTGTCAATCAACGTCACGATGGTCTGTTTGCACGTATCACCCTATCCGTTCTGATACCATAGTCCCAGAGGATCTTTGCCTGATCGTTTTCTATCACTCCTTCAGGTTGGTGCTCGTACCACTTATTACTGCAAGGTAGCTGATGTTTCTTGCACAGGCTCCAGTGGAGGGTGCTTTGCTACTGAATCATGCCTCTTTTTGTA
Organism: Macrobrachium nipponense; assembly: GCF_015104395.2. Lineage (NCBI taxonomy): Eukaryota > Metazoa > Arthropoda > Malacostraca > Decapoda > Palaemonidae > Macrobrachium > Macrobrachium nipponense. The sequence continues at coordinate 46,564,614 of NC_087208.1, read as the reverse complement.
CGGTTCTGTGCAAGTGCCGGGCATTCACTTGCTATGTGGTTTATGGTTTCACTTTTCGTATTGCACTTCCTACATATGGGAGAGATGTTATTTCCGTCTATCGTACTTTGAACATATCTGGTTCTTAGGGCCTGATCTTGTGCCGCTGTTATCATTCGCCTTCAGTTTCTTTCTTGAGCTCTCCCCTCTGTAGCCATTGCCAATTGTCATCGCTGGCTAGTTCTTTAGTCTGTCTCATGTTTATTGTCCGTGCATTGGTTTGTTGTGCCTCCAGTCCTCTGTTCTGCTTGTCTTTCTCCTGTCTCTGTATATTTTCTGGGTCTTCGTGTCTTTTATTAGTCCTTCTTCCCATGCACTCTTTAGCCACTCGTCTTCACTGGTTTTCAGATATTGCCCCAGTGCTCTGATTTCGATGTTGACGTAGTCCTCTATACTTAGTAGTCCTCTCCCTCCTTCCTTTCGTGTTATGTATAGTCTTGTCCGTATTTGCTCTTGGGTGTAGTGCTTTGTGTATTGTCGTATGATTCCTGTTTTCTGATCTATGCTGCGGAGTTCTGACTTCGTCCATTCCACTATTCCTGCGCTGTATCTGATTACTGGCACTGCCATGTGTTTATGGGCTTTTATCATATTTCCGGCGTAGAGTTTTGACTTCAGTATCGCCTTGAGTCTCTGCATATATTCTTTCCTAATCGTGTCCTTCATCTCTGGTGTTTTATATCTCCTCCTTCCATTATTCCAGGTATTTGTATCCTGTCTCATCTATGTGTTTGATGTTGCTCCCATCTGGTAGCTTTATCCCTTCAGTTCTCGTTACTTTGCCTTTTTGTATGTTGACTAAGGCGCATTTTTCTATTCCAAACTCCATCCTGATGTCCCCAGAATACAATCCTTACAGTCTGGATTAGGGTATCTATTTCCTTGATGCTCTTACCATACAGCTTGATGTCGTCCATGAACATCAGATGGTTGATTCTGTTTGCCTCTTTTCTTGAGTTGGTACCCGGCATCCATCTTCTGTAGTACCTTTTGTCATGGGAATCATGGCTACTACGAAGAGTAGTGGGGACAGTGAGTCGCCCTGGAAGATCCCTCTCCTGATATTAACCTCGCTAGTCTTATTCCAGAGCTTGTAAGTTATTGTATTCCAGTTGTGCATTGTATTTTTGAGGAAGCTGATGGTATTTTCCTCTGCCCCATATATTTTCAGGCATTCTATTAGCCATGGTTGTGGTATCATGTCGAAGGCTTTCTTATAGTCTATCCATGCCATGCTTAGGTTGGTTTTTCCTTCTCCTACTGTTTCTTCATACCATTTTGTCTATCAGGAGCTGGTCTTTTGTGCCCCTACACTTCCTTCTGCAGCCTTTCTGTTGGTGGGGGATGGTGTTTGTCTCCTCTAGGTAGTTGTATAGCCTTTCACTGATGATACCTGTTAGTAGCTTCCACATTATTGGTAGGCAGGTGGATAGGCCTGTAGTTACTGGCTATATTTCCCTTACTCTTGTCTTTTTGTACTAAGGATGTTCTTCCTTGTGGTCATCCATTTGGGTGCTTGGTGATTTGAGATACAATGCTGGAGTTGTTCTGCTATTCGTGGGTGTAGGGCCTTGCAGTTTTTGAGCCAGTATCCAGTATTATTATTATTATTATTATTATTATTATTTATTTTTATTATTATTATTATTATTATTATTATTGTTGTTGTTGTTGTTGTTGTTGTGTTGTTTTTTGCTCTATCACAGTCCTCAAATTCGAATGGGTGGTATTTATAGTGTGTGGTTCCTTAGGAGTCCATCATTTATCTTACTATGTGCGCCGTTTCTAGGATCACGCTCTTCTGCATTGAGTCCTGGAGCTACTTCAGTCTATAGTTTTTTCTAGATTCCTTTTCAGGGATTTATTCATATTTTCAGATCTTGATACTTATCCATTTTTTCTCTCTCTTTCTCTTCAAACACTGGTGTCCCATGGTATTGCGACATCAATGAGTGATACTTTCTTCTTGATTTTGTCAATCAACGTCACGTCTGGTCTATTTGCACGTATCAACCCTATCTTTTCTGATACCATAGTCCCAGAGGATCTTTGTCTGATCGTTTTCTATCACTCCTTCAGGTTGGTGCTCGAACCACTTATTACTGCAAGGTAGGTGATATTCTTGCCAGGCTCCAGTGGAGGGCTTTTGCCACTGAATCATGCCTCTTTTTGTACTGGTTCTGTGCAAGTGCCGGACATTCGCTTGCTATATGGTTTATGGTTTCATTTTTCGTATTGCACTTCCTACATATGGGAGAGATGTTATTTCCGTCTATCGTTCTTTGAACATATATGTTCATAGGGCCTGATCTTGTGCCGCTGTTATCATTCCTTCAGTTTCTTTCTTTAGCTCTCCCCTCTGTAGCCATTGCCACGTGTCATCGCTGGCTAGCTCTTTAGTCTCTCTCATATATTGTCCGTGCATTGTTTGTTGTTATTATTATATGTTTTTTTTTTTTTTTTAATCACAGTCCTCCAATTCGACTGGGTGCTATTTATAGTGTGGGGTTCCGGGTTGTATTCTGCCTCCTTAGGAGTCCATCACTTTTCTTACTATGTGCGCCGTTTCTAGGATCACACTCTTCTGCATGAGTCCTGGAACTACTTCCAGCCTCTAGTTTTCCAGATACCTTTTCAGGGATCTTGGGAGTGTGCCTAGTGTTTCTATGATTATGGGTACAATATCCACTGGCAGATCCCGATATCCTTCTTATTTCTATTTTCAGGGTCTTGATACTTATCCATTTTTTCCCTCTCTGTCTCTTCCACTCTGGTCCCATGGTATTGCGACATCAGTGAGTGATACTTTCTTCTTGATTTTGTCAATCAATGTCACGTCTGGTCTATTTGCACGTATCACCCTATCTATTCTGATAACATAGACCCAGAGGATCTTTGCCTGATCGTTTTCTATCACTCCTTCAGGTTGGTGCCCGTACCACTTATTGCTGCAAGGTAGCTGGTGTTTCTTGCTCAGGCTCCAGTGGAGGGCTTTTGCCACTGAATCATGCCTCTTTTTGTACTGGTACGTGCAAGTGCCAGACATTCGCTTGCTATATGGTTTATGGTTTCATTTTTCGTATTGCACTTCCTACATATGGGAGATGTTATTTTCATCTATTGTTCTTTGGATATATCTGGTTCTTAGGGCCTGATCTTGTGCCGCTGTTATCATTCCTTCAGTTTCCTTCTTGAGCTCTCCCCTCAGTAACCATTGCCACGTGCCATCGCTGGCTAGTTCTTTAGTCTGTCTCATGTATTGTCCGTGCATTGGTTTGTTGTGCCATTCCTCTGTTCTGCTTCTCATTCTCCTGTCTCTGTATATTTCTGGGTCTTCGTCTACTTTTATTAGTCCTTCTTCCCATGCGCTCCTTAGCCACTCGTCTTCACTGGTTTTCACATATTGCCCAGTGCTCTGTTCTCGATGTTGACGCAGTCTCTATACTTAGTAGTCCTCTCCCTCCTTCCTTTCGTGTTATGTATAGTCTGTCCGTATTTGCTCTTGGGTGTAGTGCTTTGTGTATTGTCATATGTTTCCTAGTTTTCTGGTCTATGTTGCGGAGTTCTGCCTTCGTCCATTCCACTATTCCTGCACTGTATCTGATTACTGGCACTGCCCATGTGTTTATGGCTTTTATCATATTTCCGGCGTTGAGTTTTGACTTGAGTATCGCCTTGAGTCTCTGCATATATTCTTTCCTGATCGTGTCCTTCATCTCTAGGTGTTTTATATCCCCTCCTTCCATTATTCCCGGGTATTTGTATCCGGTCTCATCTATGTGGTTGATGTTAACTCCCATCTGGTAGCTTTATCCCTTCAGTCTTTGTTACTTTGCCCTTTTGTATGTTGACTAAGGCACATTTTTCTATTCCATACTCCATCCTGATGTCCCCAGATACAATCCTTACAGTCTGGATTAGGGTATGTATTTCCTTGATGCTCTTACCATACAGCTTGATGTCGTCCATGAACATCAGATGGTTATTATTATTATTATTATTATTATTATTATTATTATTATTATTATTATTATTATTATTATTATTATTATTATTATTATTATTATTATTATTATTATTATTATTATTATTATTATTATTATACAAAAGGTGAATCCTGTTCATATGGGACAAGCTCACCACAGGGGCCTCTGACTTGAAATTGAAAGCTTCCAAAGAATATTATTATTGCGTTCATCAAAAAACGCTTCCCAGATAGCAAACAAATTCGAACTGCAGTCGACGACTGACTCGAAACCAACCGAGAAGTCGTAATAATTACCCATGTGAACCCTTTTTCAATATCACCTTTATGCAATCCTTTCATCATACACATCATTTTTCTCCTGCTTACTCAGTTTCTCTGGACTAACAGATATGTGTCTTCAGATCCGCAGAAATTAACCTGTCTCGTCGTCATCATTCAAATAGATCAGTAGAGTAGCCTCGGCTAATCTAGAGTTTCAGCAGACGGTTTCCTCAAACACGTCTAACCTCAATATGACTCTGGATCATGAAGCTTATTCACCGAGACACTTTGACAAAGAATAGGATATGGTAGCCTACCCAGTAGGCTATACAATTTGCAGTTTGTTGCTACACATCTTCTGCAGATTACATTTACTCCTACAACAATTTTAATCTACTCAAATACGCGTATTAATAAGCTTAGGTATCTGGACAAGACTTACATTGGCGTCATGAAGAAAGGAAAGTCACAACACAAGGATTCGATGGCTGCTGATGGAGAAGGATATTCAAGTCACGTGACTCTCGTTCCAATAATGTCCAGATATTGAGCAACATTTCACAGGATTTCTCCTTATCTTCATATATCTTAGAAATTAAGAAATTAGAATTAAAATGCTTGATAGCGCAAGAACCTTTCTAAATACTATAGATTGTATTCGTCGTCAATTCTTTGTCATGGTTTCAGTAAGTTTTATGGTTCCTTAGAATGAGATGTTAACTGATAATCACTTCGTTGTATACTGAAGAGAATAAACTTTATACCGGATCTCAAATCTTTGGTTTTACTGTCCACTTGATGTGTTTGTTTCATCAAATAATTTCTCTTTTTTTTTCACCCAACGTTCTGATCTCGAGCAATTTCTTGATTCTATTTTTCGCCATCGTTTATGAGAGGCACTAAAATAGTCGATATTATTCCATTTTTTTCCAATACCTATACAGACGTCGACTTGTGACACACACACACACACACACATATATAGTATATATATATATATATATATATTATATATATATATATATATATATATATTATATATATATATATATATATATATATAGTATATATATATATAGTATGTAATATATATATATATATATATATATATATATATATATATATATATATATATATATATATATATATATATACTATATAATATATATCTATATATATATATATATGTATTATAATATATATATATATATATATATATAATATATATTATATATATATATATACATATGTATATGTATGTATGTATGTATATATATGCGTTTCAATGGGAACTTTATTCAGTTACATCCCTGTTTACGAAAACTGGTTATTGCTACTGGCTACTAGTTTTTTTTCTAGTTTCTAGAACCCGCTCTGTCCAAAAATTTAAACGTTCTGCAGGACCACACTGTCAAAAAAAATAAACATAAAAATAAAAATCTTCCGCAGGGCCGCACTTCAGAAAGCAACCAATATCAGCGTATTATGCAAGAATCTCAGATCTCGATTGGTTGGTGTAGCAGTCACCAGATATCAAGGTTTTCCAATATCGTCTTGAAATAATCTCCGGCTGATATTTCAAAGGGTCCAAGGTTTCACGCCCACAAGTCTTCGCTGAACCGAACACCTCGAATGAAAGAGGAACACTACCAAATATCACCTTTGTAGAATGAAAAACATCACTGAGACCCCAATTGCACCGAATCCTATCTTCTTTAAAAATCTCTATACACAATATTTCAAGAAGTTTAACATTCAATTTAAGTTTAACCGATGTTTAAAAAAAAGTCGAAATCCTCATTTTTACCTTTATTTTCCCTCAAACGTCATGTGTATATTATTGTTGCATTTCCTTCAAACTGTGATGCAAATGTTGTATGAAAATTATACTCCCGGTTCGTATACAAGTGTACTATTCCTTGGTGCTTCATAAATTATGACTTGAACCCCATACTTGAAAATCCCGAAAAGTCAACATTAGACGTTATTTTCAACGAAGAACGTGTCCCTATCCCAGTGGCCTTCCTGAAAAAAAAAATGGAAAAGGAATATTTAATTTCTAACATAAAATGACTCGTTCTAAAGACAGTCTGAACATAATTTCTGAAAAATGTATACTTGTTCACATCTCTTTAATTTGATGATAATATTCATGATTCCTAAAATAATTCCTAAAAAAAAATAGAAAAAAAATAAAATAAAATAAAAAACTTC
>NC_087208.1:46540612-46548112 GCF_015104395.2 Macrobrachium nipponense | reverse complement strand
CATCCTGATTTTCTTGATTTTCTTGTTTTTGGTTCTTAAAGTCTAAGAAATAGGAAAATGAGAATTAAATGTTTATTTCTGGTGTTCTCGATTTCATAGTTTTTATTTTGTTTTGATTTGGCTCTTCGTTGAAATTTAAGAGAAAGCGTCATTTATTTTTGGGGTTTGCTAAAGAATATGAGGTTGAAAAATGCATCATAGGACATAGAATATTTTGAAGTGGCGTCTATTCATCTATAGGTTTTATGTGCAATATTTAGAAATATATGCTAGGTTAATAAATCATACTTTTACGCAACTTTACTGTATTTCATAATACTGTATTTTTTTTTCTCCTATGTTTCTTGGATATGAAACACAGAACTGAACTATTTATCTTCCTATCTAATTATCTATCTATCAATCTTCCTTTGTTTCTTTCTCTCTATCTATCAGTAAAACTGAGAATTTATGTTAGATTAAGGACCAGAGAATCAGTGTAAAGAAAACGGACTCAAAAGAGAAAACTCGTTTCATGACAACTCACAATACCTTTGACGATAATCGTGCAATAATACGTTTATTCAACGCCTTTCGGCGCGATTTAATCTAAACCTATCTGCGTATAAAAATACACTGATATATCCTGAGACACTTTAACTGCTAATATGAGCGAAGACAGCGGCATTACAAGGCCACAAAACTCGTTTATTAAAGACACCGACGAATCTACAAGTCATCTTCGAGTCGCGTCCATGAAGTGTTTAAGCGGCGCTGCGCGACTGGCGAGTTCATGGAGTCCATCGTGACGGTTAAAGGATTAATGGAATGCCTAACCTTGTGCGGCAGCGTTCATGAAGTGCCTCTTTGTTTACGTTGCGTTTGTGAGGATTGTTTCTCGTGTAGTAGCTGCGTTCATGAAGACAAACTACCGCTTTATATGGTATATTTTACAGTTCGACCACGAGGTTTGTTTTGACGTCGGAAAACAGTATTGTTATTTTTGTTCTGTTTATAATCTTAATTCTTTAATAATTATATAAATATAATGTACCACATATTTATTAAACACAAATATATAGATCTATATATTATATCTATATCTAATAATATATACTATATTATCTATATATATTATTATCAATTAAGTATACTATATTTATATGCTAGTGTATTTCAATACATTCTGACTTACATATGATCTACTCTAATATAAAAAATAATTCCCGGAACAGCTGTCAATAGTAAGACTTACATTGATACCATCTGTCTAATTATAGAGCACATCACGTGCAAAAATCAAACAACGTTTGTATATAATAACAAATAAGTTTGTTTGAACGTTTTTGTACATATATCATTTCTCACCTTGGAACAATACTCCATGAAATTGCCACCTGCAGTCTTGCGTCTTAGAGTGTTGATATATGGGCCATGAAGTGCATTGCTTGTATTTAGAAATCCAAGTTAAAGAATTTGAGGCATTTCTGTTGTTTTGGATACGGTTGCAATAATAATAATAATAATAAAATAATAATGATATGAATCATACTAGTCACTAAACTGGTGAAAAAAAATTCAACAACAACAACAACAACAACTAATAATAATAATAATAATAATAATAATAATAATAATAATAATAATAATAATAATAATAATAAGTAAATCTTTGGAAGCCCGAATGCTCAGAGTTGATTATATAAAGCATCTCTCGGAACTTGGTGGAACAAATGAACAAAGTCTCAACAGCCAGGACTAATGTGATCTTCAAAATTAAAATTACATTAAAATTACTTCTAATGACTTTAACTTCTAAAGATGTAATGGCAGAAAATGACTAACCTGGTTTTAAGAGAGGAATGAGAGTGTCCATTGTGCTAGATGACCTGAATGCAATTACAGAAGGACGAAAGAGTGACTGCTGCACTAGATGATATGAAGGTAAAAGTATAGATGGTAAGGAACTAGAATGGTGCAGTTGGTAGGTTTGCCATTTTAATTCTTAATTTCCACTGTTTCCTTTGAATATATGACTTGGATTATGCACAGGTGATTTATCGCTCTTAATTAAACTATGACTATACACACACACACACACCACACACACAACACACACCACACACACATATATATATATATATATATATATATATATATATATATATATATTATATATATATATATAATATATATATATATACAATATATATATATATGTATATATATAGATATATTATTATATATATCATATATAGTATATATCTATAGATATATATATATTATATATATTTGTGTGTGTGCACTCATGAAGGTGTTTGCACACTTGAAATATATACTAAATATTGTACGAATGAGAAGAAACAAGAGATATGAGCAAAATAAATGTGGTCAGGAATGAAAATGTGCATATTTAATATATAAAATAAATTCAATTCTCTAAAAAGAGAAGGTACCTGGAAAGCCATCATGGAAAAATAAATACCGACAGTCATATCAAAACTGGAAAAAAGAACCTGATAGAAGGCGCCTGCTAATAAGATGTCGTTCAATATTTACCTCCAACTTACCTCTTCCACCAGCAGCGAGATTCTCTTCGTTCCAGGTCTCACGAAGCGAATGAGCGAATTACGACCCTTCTTTGCAGTTAAATAACTCCTCGTCCAGGTCTTAGTGCTGACGTCACACGGCCTCTGGAACATCAAGGTTCGTAGCTGTGCTTAGCTGGAAGCTCACTCGGCGTCATTGAAGGTCGGCCCGAGTTCCAGGGGTCACACTGGAAGTAGTAAGTAGAGCGGGAACTTTATGAGAAGACGGCCTCTGGAAGATCACTCAGAGATATTGGATATAGCCTGGGGTTCTGGAGTTCCAGGAGTCACACTGGAAGCAGTAGGCGTAGTAGGCGGAGAAAACGCTTTAAGAGATCTTGCGAGAATTACACACTTGTGGGGACTTTTGGATTTTCCCACCAAATGACAGGGTTTTCTGAGCACAAGAGCATATCCTAGGACGTCCTGGAAATCAGAAGACGTGCATTTAAGGCGCGCGATTGTGATTTGTAACAGTCTGTCGTTTTACATAAGAATTTTGTCATTCCTTGGGTTGTAACAAATTCTGAATGACTGCACATAAATGTAAATTGGTAAAGGTATAGAGTGAAGTACTAGTAAATATATTTGCAAAGAAATATGTAGAAAAGAATCCAGAAAAGTAGAAAGGGAATTGCTTGTACGTGGACTTAGTAGTGATAGAAAGTGAGGTATTTATAAAAAAAAAAAAAAAAAAAAAAAAAAAAAAAACTTAGAAGGAAAAAGATACCAACCTCAAAGAAACCGATAAAGACAGAAACAGGACCTACTCATAATTAATCTCACAAGGAAACAGAACATCATCCCATCACCCAACACGTAATCAAAGCTCTTGGAATAATAACACAGCATTCCCTGTTGTGAACGGAGACGTCACGTTTCTTTGTCTAGACGGGGCTCGTCTGGAATTCCAAGTGAATTTTCAAAATGAATTCTAAAGTCGCTGGTGCTGATAGCCATACCTGACTTTCTGTTCATAAGTTCTCAGTTCCAGATTTATTATATTCCTATGATAAAAGTTATTTAGCACGGATTCCATAGTCTTCTTTAATAAAGTTATTCGTCATATCTGTAATGATTGTTTACTTGGAAAGAGACCCTTGAGGTTCTTATAAATATATAAAAGTAAAAGATAATTTGACTAATTCAGTACCCTCAGGCAATGCGATATATCCCTCTCATTGTCTTCATCAATTAAGAATCAGCGTTTTCTATTTACTTGATTTGATTTATGGAAATTCGGCTACGAAGCTAATTTAGACAGTGAAGAGAGCGAATGGCGTAGTTGGACTGCAAGAATTGAGAGAGGAAGATGAATGGAGGTAGAGTAAATTGTCTAGCTAAACGGTGGGTGCAGCTAAGGACTGATAAGACGCTGCAAACAGCCTTTAGCAATGCCTATAGTGCACTAAATGAGGTGCACTGGTGGCACTATCTCCACAAGGATTGTCTTTTCCCTTGATTTTCCTGGAAGGTTACTTTATCAAGAACTAGTTACAAGTATTGATTCTTCTTTATCAACTGCCATTTTAAATTCACTTCCAGTTAAATCAGAGAACCAACATGTTTTTGTTTTGTTTATTTGTAAGGTGTTTTTACGTTGCATGGAACCAGTGGTTATTCAGCAACGGGGCCAACGGCTTTACGAGACTTCCGAACAACGTCGAGAGTGAACTTCTATCACCAGAAATACACATCTCTCACCCCTTTATTGAATGCCCGAGAATCGAACTCGCGGCCACCGAGGTGGCACGCCAACACCATACCGACCACGCCACTGAGGTGCTGAGAACCAGTATGACTTTCTATGATTTCGAAAACATTAGAATGGTGATGATGCTTTAAAAACCGAGTTTTTAAGTTAAGGAATCCTGGGCATGGAAAGTACCCGAAGGAAGTGAGCTTAGGCAGGGAATTCTTGGGCACGAATAACGTTGTAGAAGTGCATAGTATTTACCAAGGAAATAATTTCCTTTTTAACAGTATTCCAAGATGTGTCTACTGCCTAGTTGGCCTCTGGGAGAATTATCAGGTAAAGATACTCTTGAAATAAGAATTCAAGTAATGTTTCTTATGAGGTGAGAATAACTAGTTGCAAATGTACGTCTTGCTATATTGAAGGACAATTTCCATCTGTTGCCGAGGGACATTAATGAAATATTTGACGTTCTTCTCTAAGTATAACGTTGGAAAAACTATTTCATAGGAAAACTCCAGACGAAAAAAAAAAAAATGATCTCACAACACTGTAACCACTGGGCATAATATATGAGAATGTTTTCTATGTCTTACTGAATCACAGGGCAATGTTCCCCAGTGGTAGAGGGTTAAAGACGTAATACTGAAGCTTACCACACCGATGAGAAACTATTTCACAGAAAAACCCAGACAGGATGAAAAAAAAAATGATGTCGCAACACCGTAACCACTTGGCATAATATACGAGAATCTCTTCTCTATCTATGACTCTTCAAGCCGAGATTAATTCAAGAAGTGGCGCGTGAAAATACGTTTTTAGATGAACTGGAGCGCAATGGAGGGACAGCCGTGTCTAAGAGTCCTCGGTTACACAACAGGAACTTACGTAAACTATATTTATGATGAAATCAAACAAGGAAACAGCACATGGATGAATGAATGGCTTGCGGTATTCTTACGAGTTGGTTGGATATCTTAGTTAGTTTCATAGTATTTGCGATGCAGTTTAAGTCATACTAATAAGCTATACCTGCACCACAGAGATAATTATCAATGGTTTCTAGATCGTTCTTTTATCACGTTATCCAAAATAGATCGTTTTCGTTCTAGAAAGTTCTTCAAGAGATCGTTTTTATGGTAAGACGTTCTCCAAGACAGATCGTTTTTCTGGCGAGAAGTTTTCCAAAACATCGTTTTAAAAGTGAGAAATTCTCCAAAAGAGACCGTTTTTATGGTAAGAATTTCTCCAAAAGAGATCGTTTTTATGGTGAGATGTTCTCCAAGACAATGTTTTTATGGTGATTAGTTCTATCAAAGAGATCGTTTTTATGGTGAGAAGCTTTCCAAAGAGATCGTTTTTGTAGTGAGAAGTTCTCCAAAAGTGATCGTTTTTATGGTGAGTTCTCCAAAAAGATATGTTTTTATGGTAAGAAGTTCTCCAAAAAAGATCTTTATTGGTGATAAGTTCTCAAAAAGAGATCGTTTTTATGGGGAGAAGTTCTGCAATACATCGTTTTAAAGGTGAGCAGTTCTTCAAAGGAATTAATTTTTATGGTGAGTTCTCCAAATCAGATATTTCTTATGGTGAGAAGTTCTCCAAAAGAGATTGTTTTTATGGTGGGTTCTTCAAAAGAATCAATTTTCATGGTGAGGCCTCCAAATCAGATCGTTTTTATGGCGAGAGGTTCTCCAAATTAGGTAGTTTTATTGTGGAAATCCACCCAGAAAGACCCTATTGCGAAAATTCCCCAATTAAATCGTTTTTATTGTGAAAATCTTCCGAAAAAGATCGTTCTCATGACAAAACTTAATATTAAAGAGATTCATCTATATTATCTTCTTGACGTAAATATAGGATGCATATAATCTTAACGAACGTAAACCAATTGGTAAAGACAACCAAGCTCCCTTTTCTAGCCCAGGACAGAAGGAAAAGAGAGTAGAAGGCGACTGATAATCCATTTGACTGAACAAAAGTCTTTGAATTTCTGGAAAAACAGAGGCAGGATGAAAGTCTCAAAGCTGTTAGTAATTTTAAAGCATTTCCTCTTATTAAGGATGTTTTTTCCTTGGCACTGCTGATTTACAGATAATTTTCGCTTACTTGGGGAGTAAGCCGTTAATGTTCATGTTTGGGAGTGTAGGAAAATTCCAATGGAGAGGCCTAAAAAGGTGTGAAAAAGCTGTTTCGAGCTGAGTTAAAGATACAGAAATTTTAGAATAGGAAATTTACGATATCTTTTTTAGATTGAAAATGTGTAAAAACTAAATAATGCGCATAATAAACGGTAAAAAAAAGAAAAATATTTCTAATGAAATATAGTGTATTCATTTTAATTTTTCGTTGGTGAAACGACGCTCTATTTGAACATAGATTTTAGCACATTTTAATTTAGGTTAATTTAGGAAAATAATGTACAACTTACGCTGGAGTTCATATCACGCCTTGTACGAAATGGGCCATTAGCAATTATAATAAAATTTATCCAAAATAGACCCAATCATTCTGTAATGAACATTCTGGCTACTTTCGCAATCGACCTTGAGATTTAGGTGAAATGTGAAGTAATATATGACCAATGTCATAGTCACTAGTTATTCATTTCAACACTGACTCTCCTGACTTTATCTCCTCATTTTTCTACTCGAATCCAGTTTTGCATAACGAGTAATTTCCCTCCTTCAAAATATAAAACGTTAATATCTGGGAGTTTTGTACACGCAGAAGCAAGCAGTGTATTGATACGTAAATTGTATATTAGTGAACGCATTTAAATATTCGTCTTACACGTGGGGTGTAACTTGAGAAACAAAGAAGATCAAATTTCTTCAATAGCAGAATCGAAGAAATCCTTAAAAACTGAGGAAAATATTACGTCACATCTTGTGACTTTCTATTTTTTAAGACATTGGAATCCTGCCTGTGGTTAAAACGATACTATAAATCAAACAGATTTCACAGCAGTGAATGTGGTAATATTCTCACAAGATGAAATTGCATAAAAAGCTGTCATTACTAACGATTCCATGTAAATTTATTCTTGTAATAGCACTCAAAATGGAACTTCATTCTTATGTAGAATTCTTGGTCTGAGGAGCAATGACTTTGTGTAGTTAGGAAACGGTAGTGAATCTTGACTGAATTAATAGTTTTTAAAGTTTTCATGAAAATAGTTGTCTTTTCTTTCTAGTAGCTTTCTTTGCGTTCAGGCCAAAAGCTTAATTTCTTTTCTGT
>NC_087208.1:46528112-46535612 GCF_015104395.2 Macrobrachium nipponense | reverse complement strand
AATGCATGGAAACTTATAGAACTAAAAAGTAAGATAGAAAATGCAGAACAAAAGATTATACAATCAAAAGAAAATGAAAAACGGGACTTGGAAGAAAAAACCCTAATAAATATCAAGCAAAACCCCAAACTATTATACTCATACGCAAAAAGATGAATAAAAGAAGAATAGAAATTGGCCCTCTAAGAATTGAAGGGAGATTAACGAATGAAAAAAAGGAAATTTGCAACATATTGGCAGAACGATATAAGAGAGAATTCACCCCTAGAATAGATAATGAAGATAATGATATAGAAGTAAGGGACGAAAATAGTGAATATTTAGCTGACATAGATATTAATGAAGCTGATATTGTGTAGGCTATTAATGCAATTAAAAATGGAGCTGCAGCAGGGCCTGATGGAATTCCTGCTATATTGTTGAAGAAAGTAGTTCATTCTATCGCAAAGCCACTTGCAATATATTAAGACAAAGTGTAGATACAGGCAAGATTTATGATGAGCACAAATTATCATATATTACCTCTACTTTCAAAAGTGGATCAAGACTAGAGGCAAGTAATTATAGGCCTGTGAGTCTAACATCACATATTATGAAAGTGTATGAAAGAGTAATGAAGAAAAATATTATGAAACATTTAATAAAAAATAATTTGTTTAATATAGGACAACATGGTTTCGTACACGGAAAAAGTACACAAACCCAATTGTTAGTCCACCGTGAGAACATATTCAAAAATATGAAAAGCGGAAATGAAACAGATGTGGTTTATCTAGACTTTGCAAAAGCTTTTTACAAAGTAGACCATAATATATTAGCGAAGAAAATTAGAAATCACAATATCGTGGATAAAGTAGGAAGATGGTTAAAAGAATTTTTACACAACAGACAACAGATAGTTATTGCAAACAATGAGAAATCGGATGAAGCCAAGGTAATATCCGGTGTGCCACAAGGTACGGTGTTAGCTGCAATACTGTTTGTTATTATGATTGAAGACATAGACAGTAATGTTAAGGATTCGGTAGTGAGTATTTCGCTGATGACACAAGAATAAGTAGAGAAATTACTTTGTAGCTGAGGTAGGAACGCTCTACAAAGAGACCTTAAAAACAAAGTATATTGATTGGGCAGAGGTAAAATAGGATGGTATTTAACTCTGATAAATTTGAATCAATCAAATTATGGAGACAGAGAAGTTAAGCTATCTGCATATAGGGGACCTAAATATGAGACAATCACAAATAAGGAAGCAGTTAAAGACCTTGGTGTGATGATGAATAGGAACATGTTATGCAATGATCAAATAGCAATTCTTTTGGCAAAATGTAAAGCAAAAATGGGAAGGGTGTTTGTTACGGCACTTCAAAACAAGAAAACTGAACACATGATTATGCTTTATAAAACATATGTTCGTAGTCCACTTGAATATTGCAATATTCAAGTGTACAAAGCTCCTTTACAGCTAGAATAGAAGAAGTTAAGGACCTTGACTACTGGGAAGGACTACAATCCTTTGAATTATATAGTCTAGAAAGGAGAAGAGAACGCTACATGATAATTCAGGCATGGAAACAGATAGAAGGAATAGCAGAAAACATCATGGAACTAAAAATATCAGAAAGAGCAAGCAGAGGTAGATTAATAGTGCCCAAAACTATACCATGAAAAATAAGGAAAGCACACAGGACATTAATCCACTATGCACCAGCATCGATAATGCAACGTCTAATCAATGCGTTGCCAGCTCATCTGAGGAATATATCAGGAGTGAGCGTAGATGTGTTTAAGAATATGCTCGACAAATATCTAAACTGCATCCCAGACCATCCTAGATTGGAAGATACAAAATATACCGGAAGATGTACTAGCAACTCTCTGGTAGACATTAGAGGTGCCTCACACTGAGGGACCTGGGGCAACCCGAACAAACTGTAAGGTCTGTAAGGTCTGTAAGGTCTGTAAGGTCTCTCTCATACTTACAGCATCGGCCATCCGACACCTTCGTGATTGTGGGATCTTCGCAAGCAGCAATACCAAATTGACAATCGTTGCCGTAAGTCTGACCATTGCTTCCACAGACAGGATCGTAAATGAATGGACACATCTGAGGACACTCAGGTTCTACGGCGCCTCCTGCTGGAGTGGAAGATATGTGCATGAGAGAGTAGATATTCGTGTGAGAGTGTAATATATGTATGACAGGTATTAAGGGACTTAGTGTTATATATATTATATATTATATATATATATATATATATATATATATATATATATATATATATATAATATATATATATATATATATATATATATATATATATATATGATATATATATATATATATATATATATATATATATATATATATATATATATATATATATATATATATATATATATATATATATATATATATATATATATATATATATATATAATATATATATATATTATATATATATATATGTATATATATATATATATATATATATATGATATATATATATATATATATATATATTATATCATATATATATATATACATATATATATATATATATATATATATTATATATAATATATATTATATATATATATCTATATATATATATATATATATATATATATATATATATATATATATATATATATATATGACTGGTAAAAGTGTTCTGTAACAACAGAATTCCATCTAATAAAGGAGCCCATAAAAACACCAAAAGGGATTGACATCGGACATCGTCGACGCAGTGTTCATTCAAACCAACGCTTAAGAAGATTAAAGGAAGTTATCAGCAGGGGTGACCTAAATTGCTTACTTGTGGAAGAATCTCTTGGTATAAATACACCACCTTTTCTGTAAACTTTTTCTCATTCATATACCTGAAGAGAGAGACAGCAGTCCTCTGAAATATAGTACTTTTCTCTCATACATTTTGGTGTTTTTATGGGCTCCTTTTATTAGATATATAATATATAATATATATATATCTATATATATATATATATATATATATATATATAGTTATATATATATATATATATATATATATATATGATATATATAGTATATATATATACTATATATATATATATATATATATATATATATATACTATATATATATATATATCATATATATATATACTATATATATATATCTATATATATATATCATGATATATATACATATATATATATCCTATATATATCTATCTATATATATATATATATATATATATATATCTATATGTATATATAGATATATATCGTATATATATATATCCTATATATATATATATAGGATATCTATGTCTATATATATATAACATATATATCTATATATATATATAATCTAGTATATATATATGTCATATATATATTATAGAGGTATATATATATATATCGATATCTCTATCTATATATCTATATTATATATATATATATATATGTCTCAATCTATATATCATATATATATCTATATATATATATATATATATATATATATATATATATTATATATATATATATATATATATATCTATATATATATAGATAACAATATATATATTATACATATCTATATTATATCTATATGATATATATATATATATATATATATATAATATATATCAATATATATATATATATATATATATATATATCTATATATATATATATACTATAATACATATATATATATATATACTACTATATCTAGTATATATATATATGTATATACTATATATGGATACTATATATATATATCTATATATATATATAGTATATATATATATATATCTAATATTATATATATATATAATATATATATCTATATATATCTATATATATATATATAGTAATATATATATATCTATATATATATATATTATATATATATATATCTATATTATATATATATATATGTATATATATATATATCATGTATATATATATTATATATATATATATATATATATATATATATATATATATATATATATATATATCTATATATATATATATATATATATATATATAATATATATATATATATATATATATATATATATATCTATATATATATATATATACTATATATATATAGATATATTCTTTCAATAGGGACACTCCCGATGCCCTTTAAGATCTAGTTTAGCTCCGGTAGGGAGCAAGGTGAGAAGGGGTGGGAAGGGGTGGCATGTAAAAAATAACAGAAAATAACTTGTATAATAATGTCTAATCAATCATTTTTGAGGTAGCTGAGATGAATAGTGACACTCCCAATGCACTTTAAGTCGTAGTTCAGCACCCGTGGGGGTGGGGGTCGGGTGCGAGAAGGGGTGAAAAATACAGTATTTATTGTTAGTTCTGGTTGGCCTGAAGTTGGTCCAGTTATGTAGAAATCTCTGCTTTCAATGGGAATTTTTCCTAGTTTTCTGATCTATGCTGCAGAGTTGAGCCTTCGTCCATTCGACTATTCCTGCGCTGTATCTGATTACTGGCACTGCCCATGTGTTTATGGCTTTTATCATATTTCCTTCGTTGAGTTTTGACTTGAGTATCGCCTTGAGTCTCTGCATATATCTTTCCTGATCGTGTCCTTCATCTCTTGGTGTTTTATATCCCCTCCTTCCATTATTCCCAGGTATTTGTTTCCTGTCTCATCTATATGTTTGATGTTGCTCGCATCTGGTAGCTTTATTTCTTCAGTTCTCGTTACTTTGCCCTTTTGTATGTTGACTAAGGCACATTTTTCTATTCCAAACTCCATCCTGATGTCCCCAGATACAATCCTTACAGTCTGGATTAGGGTATGTATTTCCTTGATGCTCTTACCATACAGCTTGATGTAGTCCCTGAACATCAGAAGGTTGATTCTGTTGCCTCTTTTCTTGAGTTGGTACCCGGCATCCCTCTTCAGTAGTACTTTTGGCATGTGAATCACGGCTACTACGAAGAGTAGTGGGGGCAGTGAGTCGCCCTGGAAGATCCCTCTCCTGATATTAACCTCTGCTAGTCTTATTCCAGAGCTTGTAAGTAATGTATTCCAGTTAGGCATTGTAGCTGATGGTGTTTTCCTCTGCCCCATATATTTTCAGGCATTCTATTAGCCATGTGTGGCGTATCATGTCGAACTCTTTCTTATAGTCTATCCATGCCATGCTTAGGTTGGTTTTCCTTCTCCTACTGTTCTTCATTACCATTTTGTCTATCAGGAGCTGGTCTTTTGTGCCCCTACACTTCCTTCTGCAGCCTTTCTGTTGGTGGGGGATGGGGTTTGTCTCCTCTAGGGAATTGTATAGCCTTTCACTGATGATACCTGTTAGTAACTTCCACATTACTGGTAGGCAGGTGATAGCCCTGTAGTTACTGGGCTATAATTCCCTTACTCTTGTCTTTTTGTACTAAGGATGTTCTTTCTGGTCATCCATTTGGGTGCATGGTGATTTGAGATACAATGCTGGAGTTTTTCTGCTATTCGTGGGTGTAGGGCCTTGAAGTTTTTGAGCCAGTATCCATGGATTTCATCGGGACCTGGGGCTTTCCAGTTTGGCATTTTCTTTAGTTCGTGTCTGACTGTGTTTGTCGTGATCTCTGTGAATCTTTGTTTTATTCTCCCTGTTTCTTCTTCCTTGACTTCCTGGAGCCATGTTGCATGTTTTTTGTGTGATACTTGAATCGGCTTCAGGAATTTCTTGGGGGTTGTCTTCCCCTCTTAGTTGGCTGTATAGTCTTTTCTGGTTTGTTCCGAATAGTTTGTTCTGATGGTATCCCTTATTTCTGTTCATTTACCGTTGGATCTTATGTGCTTCGGCCTTAAGCCTCTGTTTTACATCTTCTATTGTGTTGTTTAGTCCCCTCTCTTGTACTTTGTATTTCTCGTTCAGTTCCTCCCTTGTTTTCTTGCTTCTTAGCCTTTTTTCTGCCATCTCTTTCAGTTTACTCAAGTCAGATCTCATCACCATGATTTGCTTTTCCTGGCGCCCTTTCCAAGGAGATTGCTGTTTTGGTTTCTGTTGGGTTGGTTGTGCTGTTGGTGTTGGTGTTCGAATCCCCATCAGTTCTGCTACTAATCTTTCTCCTGCATATGCCAAGTTAATTGTTTCTATGATACTGGTGGTATGTATTATGCCCATTATTTCATTGAGCTCACTTGTTTTCTTACTTAATTTCTTGGTGTTGTAGGCTTTCATGGAGCGGATCTTTGTTCTCTCTGTATCTGGCTCCATCCATTGTCTAATCTTTTCTACCCATCCCGTCCTCTCTGTTACTTCGTCGGTGTTTCTTCGTGTGTCGTTGTTTGATACCTCATCATCCCTGTCGTCTTCTGTGGCATCGTCTCTCAGTTCGTCTACGTGCATTATTATTATTATTATTATTATTATTATTATTATTATTATTATTATTATTATTATTATTATTATTATTATTATTATTATTCTATTTATTTATTTTTTTTTTTTTTTTGCTCTATCACAGTCCTCCAATTCGACTGGGTGGTATTTATAGTGTGGGGTTCCGGGTTGCATCCTGCCTCCTTAGGAGTCCATCACTTTTCTTACTATGTGTGTTATTATTATTATTTTTTTTTTCCTCTATCACAGTCCTCCAATTCGACTGGGTGGTATTTGTAGTGTGGGGTTCCGGGTTGCATCCTGCCTCCTTAGGAGTCCATCACTCTCCTTACTATTTGTGCCGTTTCTAGGATCACACTGTTCTGCATGTGTCCTGGAGCTACTTCAGCCTCTAGTTTTTTCTATATATTCCTTTTCAGGGATCTTGGGATCGTGACTAGTGCTCCATAGATTATGGGTACGATTTCCACTGGCATATCCCATATCCTTCTTATTTCTATTTTCAAATCTTGATACTTATCCATTTTTCCCTCTCTTTCTCTTCAACTCTGGTGTCCCATGGTATTGCGACATCAATGAGTGATACTTTCTTCTTGACTTTGTCAATCAACGTCACGTCTGGTCTGTTTGCACGTATCACCCTATCCGTCCTGATACCATAATCCCAGAGGATCTTTGCCTGATCGTTTTCTATCACTCCCTCAGGTTGGTGCTCGTACCACTTATTACTGCAAGGTAGCTGATGTTTCTTGCACATGCTCCAGTGGAGGGCTTTTGCCACTGAATCATGCCTCTTTTTGTACTGGTTCTGTACAAGTGCCGGGCATTCGCTTGCTATGTGGTTTATGGTTTCATTGTTCGTATTGCACTTCCTACATATGGGAGAGATGTTATTTCCGCCTATCGTTCTTTGAACATATCTGGTTCTTAGGGCCTGATCTTGTGCCGCTGTTATCATTCCTTCAGTTTCCTTCTTTAGCTCTCCCTCTGTAGCCATTGTGTGTGGTCATCGCTGGCTAGTTCTTTAGTCTGTCTCATGTATTGTCCGTGCATTGGTTTATTGTGCCGTATTCCCTGTTTCTGCTGTCTTCTCCTGTCTCTGTAGTATGTTTCTGGGTCTTCGTCTACTTTTATTAGT